>NW_022611384.1:0-21855 GCF_004382195.2 Drosophila sechellia
CTGAAGTACGAAAGAGGGTTCAAAAACTACTATAGGTAGGCAGTGGTTGCCAACCTCTCATATTGTTTAAAACCTATTAATTCATATAATTTTGGCAATAACATGAGTAAATTAAATAATGAACACATGAAAATGATATTTATTATATGTAATAAGGGAAAATTGCTGAAATATTCCCATATTCACTTAGTATTATTAGAGAAAAGCGTATTTAGTGAAAGGGTATAATAGTGTAAGTACGAACAGAGGGTTCAAAAAACTACTATGTAGGCGGTGGTTGCCGACCTCTCATATTGTTCAAAACCTATTATTTCATATAATTTTGGCAATAACATGAGTAAATTAAATAATGAACAATGAAAATGAGTATTTATTAATGTATAAGGGAAAATTGCTGAAATATTCCCATATCTCTAGTATTATAGAGAAACCCCATTTGTGAAAGGGTAATAAAGTGTAAGTTACCTAAGTACGACAGAGGGTTCAAAAACTACTATAGGTAGGCAGTGGTTGCCAACCTCTCATATTGTTCAAAACGTATTAATCATATGATTTTGGCAATATTATGAGTAAATTAAATAATAACCATGAAATGATAATTATTATATGTTAAGGGAAATTGCTGAATATTCCATATTCTCTTGTATTATGAGAAAACATTTTGGTAAAGGGTATAATAGTGTAAGTTACTGAGTAGACAGAGGGTTAAAACTATAATAGGTAGGCCGTGGTTTGCCGACTCTATATTGTTAAACGTATTTATTCATATGATTTTGCAATAATATGAGTAATTAAATAATAAACCATGAAATGAATATTATTATATGTATAAGGGAAATGTGAAATATTCCATATTCTTAGTATTATAGAGAAAGCGTTTAGTGAAAGGGTATAGTATGTGTTATTAAGTAGACAGAGGGTTAAAATATATAGGTAGGCAGTGTTGCGACTCTCATATTGTTCAACTATTAATTCTATGATTTTGGAAATAATGAGTAAATTAATAATACACTGAAATAGTATTTATTATTGTATATGGGAAAAAATGTTGAAATATTATTAAATTTAAATTAATTAAATATGAGAAATTATTTTAGTGAAAGGGTATAAGTAGTAGTTTAAGTTATGAAGTACGACAGAGGGTTAAAAACTACTATAGGTAGGCAGTGGTTGCCGACTCTCATATTGTTAAAACGTATTAATTCATATGATTTTGGCAATATATGAGTAAATTAAATAATAACAATGAAAATGAGTATTATTATATGTATAGGGAAAATGTTGAAATATTCCATATTCTCTTAGTATTATAGAGAACCATTTTGGTGAAAGGGTATATAGTAGTGTAGTTACCTTAAGTACGACAGAGGGTTAAAACTACTATAGGTAGGCGTGGTTGCAACCTCTCATATTGTTCAAACGTATTAATTCATATGATTTTGGCAATAATGAGTAATTAATAATAACACATGAAATGAATATTATTATATGTATAAGGGAAATGCTGAAATATTCCATATTCTCTTACTATTATAGAGAACCATTTGGTGAAAGGGTATAGTAGTGTAAGTTACTGAAGTAGACAGAGGGTTAAAAACTACTATAGGTAGGCGTGGTTGCCGACCTTCATATTGTTCAAAACGTATTAATTCATATGATTTTGCATATTATGAGTAAATTAAATAATAACATGAAATGAATTTATTATATGTATAAGGGAAAATTGCTGAAATATTCCATATTTCTTAGTATTATAGAGAAAAGGTTTTAGTGAAGGGTATAATAGTGTAAGTTACCTGAAGTACGACGAGGGTTCAAACTATATAGGTAGGCCGTGGTTGCCGACTTCATATTGTTCAAAACGTATTAATTATATGATTTTGGCAATAATTGAGTAAATTAAATAATAAACACTGAAATGAATATTATTATATGTATAAGGGAAAATGTGAAAATATTCCATATTCTCTTATTTATAGAGAAACCATTTTGGTGAAAGGGTATAGTAGTGTAAGTTACTGAAGTAGACAGAGGGTTCAAAAACTATATAGGTAGGCCAGTGGTTGCCAACTCTCATATTGTTCAAAACGTATTAATTCATATGATTTTGGCAATACATGAGTAATTAATAATAAACATGAAAATGAGTATTTATTATATGTATAGGGAAATGTTGAAATATTCCATATTCTCTTATATTTAGAGAACCCATTTTGGTGAAGGGTATAGTAGTGTAAGTTACTTAAGTACGACAGAGGGTTCAAAAACTACTATAGGTAGGCGTGGTTGCCACTCTATATTGTTCAAACGTATTAATTCATATGATTTTGGCATATATGAGTAAATTAAATAATAACACATGAAATGATAATTATTATATGTATAAGGGAAAATGTTGAAATATTCCATATTCTCTTACTATTATAGAGAAACCCATTTTGGTGAAAGGGTATAGTAGTGTAGTTACTGAGTAGAAGAGGGTTCAAAACTATATAGGTAGGCAGTGGTTTGCCACCTTCATATTGTTTCAAAACTATTAATTCATATGATTTTGGCAATATTATGAGTAAATTAATAATAACAATGAAAATGAATATTATTATATGTATAAGGGAAAATTGTTGAATATTCCATATTCTCTTAGTATTATAGAGAAAGCATTTTGGTGAAGGTATAGTAGTGTAAGTTACTGAAGTACGACGAGGGTTCAAAACTACTATAGGTAGGCAGTGGTTGCCAACTTCATATTGTTCAAAACGTATTATTCATATGATTTTGGCAATATATGAGTAATTAATAATAACACATGAAAATGAATATTTATTATATGTATAAGGGAAAATGTTGAAATATTCCATATTTCTTACTATTATAGAGAAACCCATTTTGGTGAAGGGTATAGTAGTGTAGTTACTTAAGTAGACAGAGGGTTCAAAAACTACTATAGGTAGGCAGTGGTTGCCAACTCTCATATTGTTCAAACGTATTAATTCATATGATTTTGGCAATATTATGAGTAAATTAATAATAACACATGAAATGAATAATTTATATATGTATAAGGGAAAATTGCTGAATATTCCCATATTCTTTAGTATTATAGAGAAAGCGTTTTAGTGAAAGGGTATAATAGTGTAAGTTACTGAAGTAGACGAGGGTTCAAAACTATATAGGTAGGCGTGGTTGCCGACTCTCATATTGTTCAAAACGTATTAATTATATGATTTTGGCAATATATGAGTAATTAATAATAAACAATGAAATGATATTATTATATGTATAAGGGAAATTGCTGAAATATTCCATATTCTCTTAGTATTATAGAGAAAGCCGTTTTAGTGAAAGGGTATATAGTGTAAGTTACTGAAGTACGACAGAGGGTTCAAAACTACTATAGGTAGGCGTGGTTGCCGACCTCTCATATTGTTCAAAACGTATTAATTCATATGATTTTGGCAATAAATGAGTAAATTAAATAATAACACATGAAATGATATTATTATATGTATAAGGGAAAATTGCTGAAATATTCCATATTCTCTTAGTATTATAGAGAAAGCCTTTTGTGAAAGGGTATATAGTGTAAGTTACTAAGTACGACAGAGGGTTCAAAACTACTATAGGTAGGCGTGGTTGCCGACTCTCATATTGTTCAAAACGTATTAATTCATATGATTTTGGCAATATATGAGTAAATTAAATAATAACACATGAAATGATATTATTATATGTATAAGGGAAAATTGCTGAAATATTCCATATTCTCTTAGTATTATAGAGAAAGCCGTTTTAGTGAAAGGGTATATAGTGTAAGTTACCTGAAGTAGACAGAGGGTTCAAAACTATATAGGTAGGCAGTGGTTGCCACCTTCATATTGTTCAAAACGTATTAATTCATATGATTTTGGCAATATTATGAGTAAATTAATAATAAACACATGAAAATGAATATTATTATATGTATAAGGGAAAATTGCTGAAATATTCCATATTCTCTTAGTATTATAGAGAACCGTTTTAGTGAAAGGGTATAGTAGTGTAAGTTACCTGAAGTACGACAGAGGGTTCAAAACTACTATAGGTAGGCGTGGTTGCCGACTCTCATATTGTTCAAAACGTATTAATTCATATGATTTTGGCAATATATGAGTAAATTAAATAATAAACAATGAAAATGAGTATTTATTATATGTATAAGGGAAATTGTTGAAATATTCCATATTCTCTTAGTATTATAGAGAAACGATTTTGTGAAGGGTATAGTAGTGTAAGTTACTGAAGTAGACAGAGGGTTCAAAAACTACTATAGGTAGGCCGTGGTTGCCGACCTCTCATATTGTTAAAGTATTAATTCATATGATTTTGGCAATATTATGAGTAAATTAAATAATAAACACATGAAAATGAATATTATTATATGTATAAGGGAAAATTGCTGAAATATTCCCATATTCTCTTAGTATTATAGAGAAAAGCCGTTTTAGTGAAAGGGTATAATAGTGTAAGTTACTGAAGTACGACAGAGGGTTCAAAAACTACTATAGGTAGGCCGTGGTTGCCGACCTCTCATATTGTTCAAAACGTATTAATTCATATGATTTTGGCAATAATATGAGTAAATTAAATAATAACACATGAAAATGAATATGTATTATATGTATAAGGGAAAATGTTGAAATATTCCCATATTCTCTTACTATTATAGAGAAACCGTTTTAGTGAAAGGGTATAGTAGTGTAAGTTACTGAAGTAGACAGAGGGTTCAAAACTACTATAGGTAGGCCGTGGTTGCCGACCTCTCATATTGTTCAAAACGTATTAATTCATATGATTTTGGCAATATATGAGTAAATTAAATAATAACACATGAAAATGATATTATTATATGTATAAGGGAAATTGTTGAAATATTCCATATTCTCTTAGTATTATAGAGAAACCATTTTGGTGAAAGGGTATAGTAGTGTAAGTTACTAAGTACGACAGAGGGTTCAAAACTACTATAGGTAGGCAGTGGTTGCGACTCTCATATTGTTCAAACGTATTAATTCATATGATTTTGGCAATAATGAGTAATTAATAATAACACATGAAAATGAATATTATTATATGTATAAGGGAAAATGCTGAAATATTCCATATTCTCTTAGTATTATAGAGAAACCGTTTTAGTGAAAGGGTATAGTAGTGTAAGTTACTGAAGTACGACAGAGGGTTCAAAACTACTATAGGTAGGCAGTGGTTGCCGACTCTCATATTGTTCAAAACGTATTAATTCATATGATTTTGGCAATATATGAGTAAATTAAATAATAACACATGAAATGATATTTATTATATGTATAAAGGGAAAATGCTGAATATTCCCATATTCTCTTATATTATAGAGAAACCCATTTTGGTGAAAGGGTATAGTAGTGTAAGTTACTGAAGTACGACAGAGGGTTCAAAACTACTATAGGTAGGCAGTGGTTGCCGACCTCTCATATTGTTCAAAACGTATTAATTCATATGATTTTGGCAATATATGAGTAAATTAAATAATAACACATGAAAATGATATTATTATATGTATAAGGGAAAATGCTGAAATATTCCATATTCTCTTAGTATTATAGAGAAAGCCGTTTTGTGAAAGGGTATAGTAGTGTAAGTTACTAAGTACGACAGAGGGTTCAAAAACTATATAGGTAGGCAGTGGTTGCCGACTCTCATATTGTTCAAAACGTATTAATTCATATGATTTTGGCAATATATGAGTAAATTAAATAATAAACACATGAAAATGAATATTATTATATGTATAAGGGAAAATGCTGAAATATTCCATATTCTCTTAGTATTATAGAGAAACCATTTTGTGAAAGGGTATAGTAGTGTAAGTTACCTGAAGTACGACAGAGGGTTCAAAACTACTATAGGTAGGCAGTGGTTGCCGACCTCTCATATTGTTCAAAACGTATTAATTCATATGATTTTGGCAATAAATGAGTAAATTAATAATGAACACATGAAAATGATATTATTATATGTATAAGGGAAAATTGCTGAAATATTCCATATTCTCTTAGTATTATAGAGAAAACCGTTTTAGTGAAAGGGTATATAGTGTAAGTTACCTGAAGTACGACAGAGGGTTCAAAAACTACTATAGGTAGGCAGTGGTTGCCGACCTCTCATATTGTTCAAAACGTATTAATTCATATGATTTTGGCAATAATATGAGTAAATTAAATAATAAACACATGAAAATGAATATTATTATATGTATAAGGGAAAATTGTTGAAATATTCCATATTCTCTTAGTATTATAGAGAAACCCATTTTGTGAAAGGGTATAGTAGTGTAAGTTACTGAAGTACGACAGAGGGTTCAAAACTACTATAGGTAGGCAGTGGTTGCCACTCTCATATTGTTCAAAACGTATTAATTCATATGATTTTGGCAATATATGAGTAAATTAAATAATAAACACATGAAAATGAATATTATTATATGTATAAGGGAAATTGCTGAAATATTCCATATTCTCTTAGTATTATAGAGAAAGCCGTTTTAGTGAAAGGGTATAGTAGTGTAAGTTACTGAAGTACGACAGAGGGTTCAAAAACTACTATAGGTAGGCAGTGGTTGCCGACTCTCATATTGTTCAAACGTATTAATTCATATGATTTTGGCAATAAATGAGTAAATTAATAATAACACATGAAATGATATTATTATATGTATAAGGGAAAATGTGAAATATTCCATATTCTCTTAGTATTATAGAGAAACCGTTTTGTGAAAGGGTATAGTAGTGTAAGTTACCTGAAGTACGACAGAGGGTTCAAAAACTACTATAGGTAGGCGTGGTTGCCACCTCTCATATTGTTCAAAACGTATTAATTCATATGATTTTGGCAATATTATGAGTAAATTAAATAATAACACATGAAAATGAATATTTATTATATGTATAAGGGAAAATTGCTGAAATATTCCATATTCTCTTAGTATTATAGAGAAACCATTTTGGTGAAAGGGTATAGTAGTGTAAGTTACTGAAGTAGACAGAGGGTTCAAAAACTACTATAGGTAGGCAGTGGTTGCCGACCTCTCATATTGTTCAAACGTATTAATTCATATGATTTTGGCAATATATGAGTAAATTAATAATAACACATGAAAATGAATATTATTATATGTATAAGGGAAAATGCTGAAATATTCCCATATTCTCTTAGTATTATAGAGAAACCATTTTGTGAAAGGGTATAGTAGTGTAAGTTACTAAGTACGACAGAGGGTTCAAAACTACTATAGGTAGGCAGTGGTTGCCGACCTCTCATATTGTTCAAAACGTATTAATTCATATGATTTTGGCAATAATATGAGTAAATTAAATAATAACACATGAAAATGAATATTATTATATGTATAAGGGAAAATGTGAATATTCCATATTCTCTTAGTATTATAGAGAAACCCATTTTGTGAAAGGGTATAGTAGTGTAAGTTACTGAAGTACGACAGAGGGTTCAAAAACTACTATAGGTAGGCAGTGGTTGCCGACTCTCATATTGTTCAAAACGTATTAATTCATATGATTTTGGCATATATGAGTAAATTAAATAATAAACACATGAAAATGATATTATTATATGTATAAGGGAAAATTGCTGAAATATTCCATATTCTCTTAGTATTATAGAGAAAGCCGTTTTAGTGAAAGGGTATATAGTGTAAGTTACTGAAGTACGACAGAGGGTTCAAAAACTACTATAGGTAGGCAGTGGTTGCCGACCTCTCATATTGTTCAAACGTATTAATTCATATGATTTTGGCAATAATGAGTAAATTAAATAATAACACATGAAATGAGTATTTATTATATGTATAAGGGAAAATTGCTGAAATATTCCCATATTCTCTTAGTATTATAGAGAAAGCCGTTTTGTGAAAGGGTATAATAGTGTAAGTTACTGAAGTACGACAGAGGGTTCAAAAACTACTATAGGTAGGCGTGGTTGCCACCTCTCATATTGTTCAAAACGTATTAATTCATATGATTTTGGCAATATATGAGTAAATTAAATAATAACACATGAAAATGAGTATTATTATATGTATAAGGGAAAATGTGAAATATTCCCATATTCTCTTATATTATAGAGAAAACCATTTTAGTGAAAGGGTATAATAGTGTAAGTTACTGAAGTACGACAGAGGGTTCAAAACTACTATAGGTAGGCAGTGGTTGCCGACCTCTCATATTGTTCAAAACGTATTAATTCATATGATTTTGCAATATATGAGTAAATTAAATAATAACACATGAAAATGATATTATTATATGTATAAGGAAAATGTTGAAATATTCCATATTCTCTTACTATTATAGAGAAACCCATTTTGTGAAAGGGTATAGTAGTGTAAGTTACTGAAGTACGACAGAGGGTTCAAAAACTACTATAGGTAGGCAGTGGTTGCCGACCTCTCATATTGTTCAAACGTATTAATTCATATGATTTTGGCAATATATGAGTAAATTAAATAATAAACACGTGAAAATGAATATGTATTATATGTATAAGGGAAAATGTTGAAATATTCCCATATTCTCTTAGTATTATAGAGAACAGCCGTTTTAGTGAAACGGTATAGTAGTGTAAGTTACCTGAAGTACGACAGAGGGTTCAAAAACTACTATAGGTAGGCAGTGGTTGCCGACCTCTCATATTGTTCAAAACGTATTAATTCATATGATTTTGGCAATATATGAGTAAATTAAATAATAAACACATGAAAATGAATATTATTATATGTATAAGGGAAAATTGCTGAAATATTCCCATATTCTCTTAGTATTATAGAGAAAAGCCGTTTTAGTGAAAGGGTATAATAGTGTAAGTTACCTGAAGTACGACAGAGGGTTCAAAAACTACTATAGGTAGGCGTGGTTGCCGACCTCTCATATTGTTCAAAACGTATTAATTCATATGATTTTGGCAATAATATGAGTAAATTAAATAATAACACATGAAAATGAATATTATTATATGTATAAGGGAAAATGCTGAAATATTCCCATATTCTCTTAGTATTATAGAGAAACCCTTTTGTGAAAGGGTATAGTAGTGTAAGTTACTGAAGTACGACAGAGGGTTCAAAAACTACTATAGGTAGGCAGTGGTTGCCACCTCTCATATTGTTCAAACGTATTAATTCATATGATTTTGGCAATATTATGAGTAAATTAAATAATAAACACATGAAAATGATATTATTATATGTATAGGGAAAATGCTGAAATATTCCCATATTCTCTTAGTATTATAGAGAAAAGCCGTTTTAGTGAAAGGGTATATAGTGTAAGTTACCTGAAGTACGACAGAGGGTTCAAAAACTACTATAGGTAGGCAGTGGTTGCCGACCTCTCATATTGTTCAAAACGTATTAATTCATATGATTTTGGCAATAATATGAGTAAATTAAATAATAAACACATGAAAATGATAATTATTATATGTATAAGGGAAAATGCTGAAATATTCCATATTCTCTTATATTATAGAGAAACCCATTTTAGTGAAAGGGTATATAGTGTAAGTTACCTGAAGTACGACAGAGGGTTCAAAAACTACTATAGGTAGGCGTGGTTGCCACCTCTCATATTGTTCAAAACGTATTAATTCATATGATTTTGGCAATAATATGAGTAAATTAAATAATAAACACATGAAAATGAATATTATTATATGTATAAGGGAAAATGCTGAAATATTCCCATATTCTCTTACTATTATAGAGAAAGCCGTTTTAGTGAAAGGGTATAGTAGTGTAAGTTACTGAAGTACGACAGAGGGTTCAAAAACTACTATAGGTAGGCCGTGGTTGCCAACCTCTCATATTGTTCAAAACGTATTAATTCATATGATTTTGGCAATATATGAGTAAATTAAATAATAACACATGAAATGAATATTATTATATGTATAAGGGAAAATGCTGAAATATTCCCATATTCTCTTATATTATAGAGAAACCCATTTTGGTGAAAGGGTATAGTAGTGTAAGTTACCTGAAGTACGACAGAGGTTCAAAAACTACTATAGGTAGGCAGTGGTTGCCGACCTCTCATATTGTTCAAACGTATTAATTCATATGATTTTGGCAATAACATGAGTAAATTAAATAATAACACATGAAATGAATATTATTATATGTATAAGGGAAAATGCTGAAATATTCCATATTCTCTTATATTATAGAGAAAGCCATTTTAGTGAAAGGTATAGTAGTGTAAGTTACTAAGTACGACAGAGGTTCAAAACTACTATAGGTAGGCGTGGTTGCCGACCTCTCATATTGTTCAAAACGTATTAATTCATATGATTTTGGCAATAAATGAGTAAATTAAATAATAACACATGAAAATGATATTTATTATATGTATAAGGGAAATGTTGAAATATTCCATATTCTCTTACTATTATAGAGAAACCATTTTAGTGAAAGGGTATATAGTGTAAGTTACTGAAGTACGACAGAGGGTTCAAAAACTACTATAGGTAGGCGTGGTTGCCAACCTCTCATATTGTTCAAACGTATTAATTCATATGATTTTGGCAATATATGAGTAAATTAAATAATAACACATGAAAATGATATTATTATATGTATAGGGAAAATTGCTGAAATATTCCATATTCTCTTAGTATTATAGAGAAAGCCGTTTTAGTGAAAGGGTATAATAGTGTAAGTTACTGAAGTACGACAGAGGGTTCAAAAACTACTATAGGTAGGCAGTGGTTGCCACCTCTCATATTGTTCAAAACGTATTAATTCATATGATTTTGGCAATAATATGAGTAAATTAATAATAAACATGAAAATGAGTATTATTATATGTATAAGGGAAAATGCTGAAATATTCCATATCTCTTAGTATTATAGAGAAACCGTTTTAGTGAAAGGGTATATAGTGTAAGTTACCTGAAGTACGACAGAGGGTTCAAAAACTACTATAGGTAGGCCGTGGTTGCCGACCTCTCATATTGTTCAAAACGTATTAATTCATATGATTTTGGCAATAATATGAGTAAATTAAATAATAACACATGAAAATGAATATTATTATATGTATAAGGGAAAATGCTGAAATATTCCATATTCTCTTAGTATTATAGAGAAAGCCGTTTTAGTGAAAGGGTATATAGTGTAAGTTACTGAAGTACGACAGAGGGTTCAAAAACTACTATAGGTAGGCAGTGGTTGCCGACCTCTCATATTGTTCAAACTATTAATTCATATGATTTTGGCAATAATATGAGTAAATTAAATAATAAACACATGAAAATGAATATTATTATATGTATAAGGGAAAATTGCTGAAATATTCCATATTCTCTTAGTATTATAGAGAAAGCCGTTTTAGTGAAAGGGTATAATAGTGTAAGTTACTGAAGTACGACAGAGGGTTCAAAACTACTATAGGTAGGCAGTGGTTGCCGACCTCTCATATTGTTCAAAACGTATTAATTCATATGATTTTGGCAATAATATGAGTAAATTAAATAATAACACATGAAAATGAATATTATTATATGTATAAGGGAAAATTGCTGAAATATTCCATATCTCTTAGTATTATAGAGAAAGCCGTTTTAGTGAAAGGGTATAGTAGTGTAAGTTACCTGAAGTACGACAGAGGGTTCAAAACTACTATAGGTAGGCAGTGGTTGCACCTCTCATATTGTTCAAACGTATTAATTCATATGATTTTGCAATAATGAGTAAATTAAATAATAACACATGAAAATGATATTTATTATATGTATAAGGGAAAATGTTGAAATATTCCATATTCTCTTATATTATAGAGAAACCATTTTGTGAAAGGGTATAGTAGTGTAAGTTACTAAGTACGACAGAGGGTTCAAAAACTACTATAGGTAGGCAGTGGTTGCCGACCTCTCATATTGTTCAAAACGTATTAATTCATATGATTTTGGCAATATATGAGTAAATTAAATAATAACACATGAAATGATATTATTATATGTATAAGGGAAAATGTTGAAATATTCCATATTCTCTTATATTATAGAGAAAGCCTTTTAGTGAAAGGGTATAGTAGTGTAAGTTACTGAAGTACGACAGAGGGTTCAAAAACTACTATAGGTAGGCAGTGGTTGCCACCTCTCATATTGTTCAAACGTATTAATTCATATGATTTTGCAATAATATGAGTAAATTAAATAATAACACATGAAAATGAATATTATTATATGTATAAGGGAAAATGCTGAAATATTCCCATATTCTCTTAGTATTATAGAGAAACCGTTTTAGTGAAAGGGTATATAGTGTAAGTTACTGAAGTACGACAGAGGGTTCAAAAACTACTATAGGTAGGCAGTGGTTGCCGACCTCTCATATTGTTCAAAACGTATTAATTCATATGATTTTGGCAATAATATGAGTAAATTAAATAATAAACACATGAAAATGAATATGTATTATATGTATAAGGGAAAATGTTGAAATATTCCATATTCTCTTACTATTATAGAGAAACCATTTTGTGAAAGGGTATAGTAGTGTAAGTTACCTGAAGTACGACAGAGGTTCAAAACTACTATAGGTAGGCAGTGGTTGCCAACCTCTCATATTGTTCAAAACGTATTAATTGATATGATTTGGCAATATTATGAGTAAATTAAATAATAAACACATGAAAATGAATATTATTATATGTATAAGGGAAAATGCTGAAATATTCCCATATTCTCTTAGTATTATAGAGAAACCGTTTTAGTGAAAGGGTATAATAGTGTAAGTTACCTGAAGTACGACAGAGGGTTCAAAAACTACTATAGGTAGCAGTGGTTGCCGACCTCTCATATTGTTCAAAACGTATTAATTCATATGATTTTGGCAATAATATGAGTAAATTAAATAATAAACACATGAAAATGAATATGTATTATATGTATAAGGGAAAATGTGAAATATTCCCATATTCTCTTACTATTATAGAGAAACCATTTTGTGAAAGGGTATAGTAGTGTAAGTTACTTAAGTACGACAGAGGGTTCAAAAACTACTATAGGTAGGCAGTGGTTGCCGACCTCTCATATTGTTCAAAACGTATTAATTCATATGATTTTGGCAATATATGAGTAAATTAAATAATAACACATGAAAATGATATTATTATATGTATAAGGGAAAATGCTGAAATATTCCCATATTCTCTTAGTATTATAGAGAAAGCCGTTTTATGAAAGGGTATAATAGTGTAAGTTACCTAAGTACGACAGAGGGTTCAAAACTACTATAGGTAGGCAGTGGTTGCCACCTCTCATATTGTTCAAAACGTATTAATTCATATGATTTTGGCAATATATGAGTAAATTAAATAATAACACATGAAATGATATTATTATATGTATAAGGGAAAATTGCTGAAATATTCCCATATTCTCTTAGTATTATAGAGAAAGCCGTTTTAGTGAAAGGGTATAATAGTGTAAGTTACCTGAAGTACGACAGAGGGTTCAAAAACTATATAGGTAGGCAGTGGTTGCCACCTCTCATATTGTTCAAACGTATTAATTCATATGATTTGGCAATATATGAGTAAATTAAATAATAAACACATGAAAATGAATATTATATATGTATAAGGGAAAATGCTGAAATATTCCCATATTCTCTTAGTATTATAGAGAAACCATTTTGTGAAAGGGTATAATAGTGTAAGTTACCTGAAGTACGACAGAGGGTTCAAAAACTACTATAGGTAGGCCGTGGTTGCCGACCTCTCATATTGTTCAAACGTATTAATTCATATGATTTTGGCAATAAATGAGTAAATTAAATAATAAACACATGAAAATGATATTATTATATGTATAAGGGAAAATGTTGAAATATTCCCATATTCTCTTATATTATAGAGAAACCGTTTTGTGAAAGGTATATAGTGTAAGTTACTTAAGTACGACAGAGGGTTCAAAAACTACTATAGGTAGGCAGTGGTTGCCACCTCTCATATTGTTCAAAACGTATTAATTCATATGATTTTGGCAATATTATGAGTAAATTAAATAATAAACACATGAAAATGATATTATTATATGTATAAGGGAAAATTGCTGAAATATTCCCATATTCTTAGTATTATAGAGAAAAGCCGTTTTAGTGAAAGGGTATAATAGTGTAAGTTACCTGAAGTACGACAGAGGTTCAAAAACTACTATAGGTAGGCGTGGTTGCCGACCTCTCATATTGTTCAAAACGTATTAATTCATATGATTTTGGCAATTATATGAGTAAATTAAATAATAACACATGAAAATGAATAATTATTATATGTATAAGGGAAAATGCTGAAATATTCCCATATTCTCTTATATTATAGAGAAACCATTTTGTGAAAGGTATAGTAGTGTAAGTTACCTAAGTACGACAGAGGGTTCAAAAACTACTATAGGTAGGCAGTGGTTGCCGACCTCTCATATTGTTCAAAACGTATTAATTCATATGATTTTGGCAATAAATGAGTAAATTAAATAATGAACACATGAAAATGATATTATTATATGTATAAGGGAAAATGTTGAAATATTCCCATATTCTCTATATTATAGAGAAAACCATTTTGTGAAAGGGTATATAGTGTAAGTTACTGAAGTACGACAGAGGGTTCAAAACTACTATAGGTAGGCAGTGGTTGCCAACTCTCATATTGTTCAAAACGTATTAATTCATATGATTTTGCAATAATATGAGTAAATTAAATAATAAACACATGAAATGATATTTATTATATGTATAAGGGAAAATTGCTGAAATATTCCCATATTCTCTTATATTATAGAGAAAGCCTTTTAGTGAAAGGGTATAGTAGTGTAAGTTACCTGAAGTACGACAGAGGTTCAAAAACTACTATAGTAGGCAGTGGTTGCCGACCTCTCATATTGTTCAAAACGTATTAATTCATATGATTTTGGACAATATTATATGAGTAAATTAAATAATAAACACATGAAAATAATATTATTATATGTATAAGGGAAAATTGCTGAAATATTCCCATATTCTCTTAGTATTATAGAGAAAAGCCGTTTTGTGAAAGGGTATATAGTGTAAGTACCTGAAGTACGACAGAGGGTTCAAAACTACTATAGGTAGGCGTGGTTGCCGACCTCTCATATTGTTCAAAACGTATTAATTGATATGATTTGGCAATATATGAGTAAATTAAATAATAAACACATGAAAATGAATAATTATTATATGTATAAGGGAAAAATGTTGAAATATTCCCATATTCTCTTAGTATTATAGAGAAACCCATTTTAGTGAAAGGGTATAGTAGTGTAAGTTACCTGAAGTACGACAGAGGTTCAAAAACTACTATAGGTAGGCAGTGGTTGCCACCTCTCATATTGTTCAAAACGTATTAATTCATATGATTTTGGCAATATATGAGTAAATTAAATAATAAACACATGAAAATGAATATTATTATATGTATAAGGGAAAATGTTGAAATATTCCCATATTCTCTTACTATTATAGAGAAACCCATTTTGTGAAAGGGTATATAGTGTAAGTTACCTAAGTACGACAGAGGGTTCAAAAACTACTATAGGTAGGCAGTGGTTGCCGACCTCTCATATTGTTCAAAACGTATTAATTCATATGATTTTGGCAATAATATGAGTAAATTAAATAATAACACATGAAAATGAGTATTATTATATGTATAAGGGAAAATGCTGAAATATTCCCATATTCTCTTAGTATTATAGAGAAACCGTTTTAGTGAAAGGGTATATAGTGTAAGTTACCTGAAGTACGACAGAGGGTTCAAAAACTACTATAGGTAGGCAGTGGTTGCCAACCTCTCATATTGTTCAAATTTATTAATTCATATGATTTTGGCAATATTATGAGTAAATTAAATAATAAACACATGAAAATGAATATTATTATATGTATAAGGGAAAATTGCTGAAATATTCCCATATTCTCTTAGTATTATAGAGAAACCCTTTTAGTGAAAGGGTATATAGTGTAAGTTACCTGAAGTACGACAGAGGGTTCAAAAACTACTATAGGTAGGCAGTGGTTGCCGACCTCTCATATTGTTCAAAACGTATTAATTCATATGATTTTGGCAATATATGAGTAAATTAAATAATAAACACATGAAAATGATATTATTATATGTATAAGGGAAAATGCTGAAATATTCCCATATTCTCTTAGTATTATAGAGAAACCATTTTAGTGAAAGGTATAATAGTGTAAGTTACCTAAGTACGACAGAGGGTTCAAAAACTACTATAGGTAGGCGTGGTTGCCACCTCTCATATTGTTCAAAACGTATTAATTCATATGATTTTGGCAATAAATGAGTAAATTAAATAATAAACACATGAAAATGATATTATTATATGTATAAGGGAAAATGTTGAAATATTCCCATATTCTCTTACTATTATAGAGAACAGCCGTTTTAGTGAAAGGGTATAATAGTGTAAGTTACCTGAAGTACGACAGAGGGTTCAAAAACTACTATAGGTAGGCAGTGGTTGCCAACCTCTCATATTGTTCAAAACTATTAATTCATATGATTTTGGCAATATTATGAGTAAATTAAATAATAACACATGAAAATTATAATATATTATATGTATAAGCGAAAATTCTGAAATATTCCCATATTCTCTTAGTATTATAGAGAACAGCCGTTTTAGTGAAAGGGTATAATAGTGTAAGTTACCTAAGTACGACAGAGGGTTCAAAAACTACTATAGGTAGGCCGTGGTTGCCGACCTCTCATATTGTTCAAAACGTATTAATCATATGATTTTGGCAATAAATGAGTAAATTAAATAATAAACACATGAAAATGATATTATTATATGTATAAGGAAAATGTGAAATATTCCATATTCTCTTAGTATTATAGAGAAACCTTTTATGAAAGGTATATAGTGTAATTACTGAAGTACGACAGAGGTTCAAAAACTACTATAGGTAGCAGTGTTGCCAACCTCTCATATTGTTCAAAACGTATTAATTCATATGATTTTGGCATAATATGAGTAAATTAAATAATAACACATGAAAATAATATTTATTATATGTATAAGGGAAAATGTTGAAATATTCCCATATTCTCTAGTATTATAGAGAAAGCCTTTTAGTGAAAGGTATATAGTGTAAGTACCTAAGTACGACAGAGGTTCAAAACTACTATAGGTAGGCAGTGGTTGCCGACCTCTCATATTGTTCAAAACGTATTAATTCATATGATTTGCAATATATGAGTAAATTAAATAATAACACATGAAAATGAATATTATTATATGTATAAGGGAAAATGTGAAATATTCCCATATTCTCTTATATTATAGAGAAAGCCGTTTTATGAAAGGGTATATAGTGTAAGTTACCTGAAGTACGACAGAGGTTCAAAAACTACTATAGGTAGGCAGTGGTGCCAACCTCTATATTGTTCAAAACGTATTAATTCATATGATTTGCAATATTATGAGTAATTAAATAATAACACATGAAAATGAATATTATTATATGTATAAGGGAAAATTGCTGAAATATTCCCATATTCTCTTAGTATTATAGAGAAAACCTTTAGTGAAAGGGTATAATAGTGTAAGTTACCTGAAGTACGACAGAGGGTTCAAAACTACTATAGGTAGCAGTGGTTGCCGACCTCTCATATGTTCAAAACGTATTAATTCATATGATTTTGCAATAATATGAGTAAATTAAATAATAAACACATGAAAATGAATATTATTATATGTATAAGGAAAATGTGAAATATTCCCATATTCTCTTAGTATTATAGAGAAAACCATTTTATGAAAGGTATATAGTGTAGTTACTGAAGTACACAGAGGTTCAAAAACTACTATAGGTAGGCGTGGTTGCCACCTCTCATATTGTTCAAAACGTATTAATTCATATGATTTGCAATAATATGAGTAAATTAAATAATAACACATGAAAATGAATATTATTATATGTATAAGGAAAATGTTGAAATATTCCCATATCTCTTAGTATTATAGAGAAAACCTTTTAGTGAAAGGGTATATAGTGTAAGTTACCTAAGTACGACAGAGGGTTCAAAAACTACTATAGGTAGGCAGTGGTTGCCGACCTCTCATATTGTTCAAAACGTATTAATTCATATGATTTGGCAATAATATGAGTAAATTAAATAATAACACATGAAAATGAATATTATTATATGTATAAGGGAAAATTGCTGAAATATTCCCATATTCTCTTAGTATTATAGAGAAAAGCCGTTTTAGTGAAAGGGTATAATAGTGTAAGTTACCTGAAGTACGACAGAGGGTTCAAAAACTACTATAGGTAGCCATGGTTGCCAACCTCTCATATTGTTCAAAACGTATGTATTCATATGATTTTGGCAATAATATGAGTAAATTAAATAAAACACATGAAAATGATATTATTATATGTATAAGGAAAATGCTGAAATATTCCCATATTCTCTTATATTATAGAGAAAGCCGTTTTAGTGAAAGGTATATAGTGTAAGTACCTAAGTACGACAGAGGTTCAAAAACTACTATAGTAGCAGTGGTTGCCACCTCTCATATTGTTCAAAACGTATTAATTCATATGATTTTGCAATATATGAGTAAATTAAATAATAAACACATGAAAATGAATAATTATTATATGTATAAGGGAAAATGCTGAAATATTCCCATATTCTCTTATATTATAGAGAAAACCTTTATGAAAGGTATATAGTGTAAGTTACCTAAGTACGACAGAGGTTCAAAAACTACTATAGGTAGGCATGTTGCCGACCTCTCATATTGTTCAAAACGTATTAATTCATATGATTTTGGCAATATATGAGTAAATTAAATAATAACACATGAAAATGATATTATTATATGTATAAGGAAATGCTGAATATTCCATATTCTCTTAGTATTATAGAGAAAAGCCTTTTAGTGAAAGGTATAATAGTGTAAGTTACCTGAAGTACGACAGAGGGTTCAAAAACTACTATAGTAGCCAGGTTGCCGACCTCTCATATTGTTCAAAACTTATTAATTCATATGATTTGCAATAATATGAGTAAATTAAATAATAAACACATGAAATTGAATATTATTATATGTATAAGGGAAAATGCTGAAATATTCCCATATCTCTTAGTATTATAGAGAAAGCCTTTTAGTGAAAGGGTATATAGTGTAAGTACCTGAAGTACGACAGAGGGTTCAAAACTACTATAGGTAGCAGTGGTTGCCGACCTCTCATATTGTTCAAAACTATTAATTCATATGATTTGGCAATAATATGAGTAAATTAAATAATAAACACATGAAAATGAATATGTATATATGTATAAGGAAAAATGCTGAAATATTCCCATATCTCTTAGTATTATAGAGAAACCCCATTTTGTAAAGGTATATAGTGTAAGTTACCTGAAGTACGACAAGGGTTCAAAAAACTACTATAGTAGGCAGTTGCCACCTCTCATATTGTTCAAAACGTATTAATTCATATGATTTGGCAATATGAGTAAATTAAATAATAAACACATGAAATGAATAATTATATATGTATAAGGAAAATGCTAAATATTCCCATATTCTCTTACTATTATAGAGAAACCCCTTTTGTGAAAGGTATAATAGGTGTAAGTTACCTAAGTACGACAGAGGTTCAAAAACTACTATAGGTAGCAGTTGCCAACCTCTCATATGTTCAAAACTTTAATTCATATGATTTTGGCAATATATGAGTAAATAATAATAAACACATGAAAATGAATAATATATATGTATAAGGGAAAATTGCTGAAATATTCCCATATTCTCTAGTATTATAGAGAAAAGCCGTTTAGTGAAAGGGTATAATAGTGTAATTACCTAAGTACACAGAGTTCAAAAACTACTATAGTAGGCCGTGGTGCCACCTCTCATATTGTTCAAAACGTATTAATTCATATGATTTGCAATAATGATAAATTAAATAATAAACACATGAAAATGAATATTATTATATGTATAAGGGAAAATGCTGAAATATTCCCATATCCTTATATTAAGAAAACCTTTTAAAAGGTATAATAGTGAATACCTGAAGTACGACAAGTTCAAAAACTACTAATAGTACCATGTTGCAACTCTCATATGTTCAAAACGTATTAATTCATATGATTTGACAATAATAGAGTAAATAAATAATAACACATGAAAATATATTATTATATGTATAAGGAAAATGCTGAAATATTCCCATACTCTCTTATATTATAGAGAAACCCTTTTAGGAAAGGTATATAGTAAGTACCTGAAGTACGACAGAGGTTCAAAAACTACATAGTAGCCGTGGTCCGACCTCTCAATTGTTCAAAACGTATTAATTCATATGATTTGCAATATATGAGTAAATAAATAATAACACTGAAAATGAATATTATTATATGTATAAGGGAAAATGCTGAAATATTCCCATATTCCTTACTATTATAGAGAAACCCCATTTTGTGAAAGGGTATAGTAGGTAATTACCTTAAGTACGACAGAGGTTCAAAAACTACTATAGGTAGGCCAGTGGTTGCCAACCTCTCATATTGTTCAAACATATAATTCATATGATTTGGCAATATTATGAGTAAATTAAATAATAAACACATGAAATGATAATTATTATATTATAAGGGAAAATGCTGAAATTCCCATATTCTCTTATATTATAGAGAAACCCATTTTGGTGAAAGGTATAGTAGTGTAAGTTACCTTAAGACGACAGAGGTTCAAAAAACTACTATAGGTAGCAGTGGTTGCCGACCTCCATATTGTCAAAACATTATATGATTTTGCAATAATATGAGTAAATTAAATAATAACACATGAAATAATAATTATAAGAAATAAATATATATTATATGTATAATAAAAATTGCTGAAATATTCCATATCTTTAGTATTATAGAGAAACCCATTTGGTGAAAGGGTATATAGTGTAAGTTACCTGAAGTCGACAGAGGTTCAAAACTATATAGGTAGCAGTGGTTGCCGACCCTTCATATTGTTCAAAACGTATTAATTCATATGATTTTGCAATAACATGAGTAAATTAAATAATGAACACATGAAAATGATATTTATATGTATAAGGAAAATGTTGAAATATTCCCATATTCTCTTACTATTATAGAGAAACCCCATTTGATGAAAGGTATAGTAGGTAAGTTACCTTAAGTACACAGAGGGTTCAAAAACTACTATAGTAGGCAGTGGTTGCCAACCTCTCATATTGTTCAAAACGATTAATTCATATATTTGGCAATATTATGAGTAAATTAAATAATAAACACATGAAAATGAATATTATATATGTATAAGGGAAAATTGCTGAAATATTCCCATATTCTCTTAGTATTATAGAGAAAAGCCGTTTTAGTGAAAGGGTATAATAGTGTAAGTTACCTGAAGTACGACAGAGGGTTCAAAAACTACTATAGGTAGGCGTGGTTGCCGACCTCTCATATTGTTCAAAACGTATTAATTCATATGATTTTGGCAATAATATGAGTAAATTAAATAATAAACACATGAAAATGAATATGTATTATATGTATAAGGGAAAAATGCTGAAATATTCCCATATCCTCTTACTATTATAGAGAAACCGCCTTTTGGTAAAGGGTATAGTAGTGTAAGTTACCTAAGTACGACAGAGGGTTCAAAAACTACTATAGGTAGGCAGTGGTTGCCGACCTCTCATATTGTTCAAAACGTATTAATCATATGATTTTG
>NW_022611385.1:0-23645 GCF_004382195.2 Drosophila sechellia
GAAAACTCCGGCCAAGAGGACAAATGACGACTTGGACTGCTCCAGTTTAAAGACGCCAAATAAACGATTATGCGTGACCACCAATTTCAAATCTCCCAGCCTTTTTCCACCCCTCACTACACCCGTTTTCCAAAGCAAGGCAGCCAAATCTGTATATGAGGAATCCAAAACCAGGAATCGACACTCACACCAGCCGTTACCCTGCAGCACCAATGCTCCGGCACCCCCTCAAAATACAGATGCTGAGCTGCCACCTTGGAAACTTGTGGCACTAAGCTGCAGAGCACCACCCATACTCGTCGACGACGTCAAAGAAATTGTCCCGCTCCTGGAAAAGCTAAACTATACAGCAGGAGTCTGCAGCTTCACTACCAGGGCAATTGAAGGGAACGGGGTCAGGATCCAGGCCAAGGACATGACCGCCTACCACAAAATCAAAGATGTCCTCATAGCAAGCGGCTTTCCCCTATTCACCAACCAGCCAAAGTCCTCCACTCCACTCCATGCTCGTGGATTGTTAAGGAGTTGCTGATGCTCGGATTCACAGCGCGCTTCGTCAGAAATATGACGAACCCATGCCCCATGCGCATGTTTGAAGTGGAGATCGTCATGGCCAAGGACGGCAGTCATGACAAAATTATCTCACTTAAACAAATTGGTGGGCAAAGGGTAGACATTGAAAGAAAAAACAGGACAGGCCAGGGCTACAGGCATGCCAAAAACTCATGCATGAGGCCACCAAGATGCATGAAATGCGCTGGCGATCACCTGTCATCCTGTTGTACCAAGCCAAGAACCACCCCTGCTACCTGCGTCAACTGCTCTGGAAAGCACATTAGTGCATACAAGGGATACCCCGTTTACAAGGCCGAAAAACAAAAGCTTGCGGCAAACAACATTGACACAAATAAAATACGTACAATTAAAGACGCAACTAACAGCTTCTATAGACGTCAAGGCCCTCCTCCACGCAATAATACCCCTCGGCTGCCACACAGCTCAGCAATCCTGAGCAGATCAATCGCTGAAACCCGCCAGGAGGCAGCCAGAAAGTCGATGTTAAATCCTTTCCGACAAAATATGAACGACAGAAGGCCACGTTTTTCCTCCCACGACACTGCCATTCAGATGCGGCTGAATAAATGGCGCCGAAACACTAACAAGATACCCAAAAAGGGTAGGACAACTTAAAAAAATCTCACAATGTCAAGACTGGTATCTAAGACAAGCAACCCAGCGCAAAGACATCTGGAAAATTACCAGGACATGCTCCGAAATCAAAGGAGTGAAGAAACTGACCAGGAACCTGAAAAAGGTACTCCAAATCCCATGCAAGTTAGCAACGACAGCCCTCCTACCACCAGCTTAGCTGCCAGAGCTAGCTTCTAGACAAGATTTATTGATGAAGCCACGCCATCGCCAATAAACTCCAATCCTAACTTACAAAAAGGCCTCTCGTACGACCACACAACAAACCTAGCAAATAGAGTCGACAATTTAGAGAAGAAAATTGACAGTTTATTGGCCTTACTCATACAAGGAGGAGATAACAATCTTGACATGGAAACATCCACTTAAACCTACATCTACTTATATCTATTCTAACGATATCTATATCCGATGGAAAAGCGCACGTCAGTCTGCTCCCAAACTCTTGCACGGTCATCACCTTCCTCGACTCAGCCTAATTTTCTTGGAATACAAATTCAATTAGATAATGGCAACGCACTCCAGCTGATCCTGACGAAACGATACCGAAAAAACCAACCAAGGCCTATAAGATGAATCGGAAGATTGATATGAAAAGGATTAGAGCGGCAGAAACATGATGAATAAAAGGCGACTCGCTGTAGCAATTTATGCACAACGTCACTTACCTGAACTTTCTTGCCACACGGTCCCTGATAGTATCCCTTATCACCGATGCAATCTACTTGCAGTGCTGCGCTGCAATTGACGGGCCATATAAGCTGCCTACGCTTCGATCAGGGCACCTACCGCGGAACTGCAAAATCCATCCTTCCTGCTACTCTTATAATCTCCCAGATTGACGAGCGCCTACATTAGTTGACGCTAAAACCTGAGAACAAAACAATTAACCAATAAGAAATTAAACAAAACAATCAAATAAAGCACTTACCTCAATGACCACAGCCAACTGGTGATCCAACGCAACCAACAAAAGAAGACGGGCTCCGCAAAAGAAAAACAAAATCACCATCTTTCGTGATTATAAACACAAAAAATTGACAATCTTACAACGCCGTCTCCACCTCCTGATGCCACTGCACTAACAAGGATCACTATCCCGGAGCTGACATCATATTAAAAAGAATTAAAATCCGTCTCCAAATTGTATAAATTTCCTCAGTACCGCATTTTCAATGTCTTCCCGATAATCTGTAAGGAAAGGAAAATTAATAAGAATATAATACAAAATTAATCAAGGACACACAGAAAATTGCAAACCTGACAGGCAAACCAGCAGATACAAAAATGCGACCTCATCCTGCCGATGACGCGCACGTAAATCAGGAGACGGGCCCCGCAAAAGCAAAACAAAATTGCCAACTTTTGCGATTATAGATACAAAAAACCGACAATTTTATGATGCCGTCTCCATCTCCTGACGCCATTGCATAAATAATGATCATTTGCGTGGCGCAGATGCACACCAATATGCTGCAAAACTTGTCCTTAAATTGTATATTTCTCCTCAGTTCTGCATTATCGACGAATTCTCTCCTAACCTGTAATGAAAGGAAAATAAATAAGAATGCTATACAAAAATTACTCAAGGACACTTAAATAATAACAAACCGTACAGACAAAGTAGCAGATGCTAGTGGACGGCTCCATCGTAACCGGCGGCCCCAAGCTGCCAATCCTGACGCTATGGCCACAAGACGCGGCGCACCTGGCTTCTCTCGGTGATAGACCAAGCCACAATCCTCTCTGACGACTTCTCTGCCACGAGACGACTCCACCACCATAAGCCAGCAGACCTCTAGAAATGCAAAGAAAGCTGCGTGGGACCACCCATCGCAACTCCTCTTCCTGACGAACGGCAAATTGTATCTGCAATATAACCAATCTCATCAAACAATTGCATAAAACTGCCACCGACGACACAACCGATCTTCACCAAATGACGGCGGCGAGGGATGCTGAAACCGACAACAAATAACCTGCAACGCCGGCCCTACATACTTGTTGCAAGTGGCCCACTTCCAGCGGCCGCAATAGACCACTGCCAAAATGCAACAAAACTTACCTGTGATGACTCCTGAGGCTCTCAGCGACTCGGTGCTCCTGTCCTTCTGGCGGGGGTACCTGAAAAGAAGTAAATCAAACAATGTTATTCTAAAATTTTAATGTTTATTGTAAAATAATTTCATTTTAAAAATGTAAACAAAACATGCAAGACGATAATGTTACCAGTCCATGTCATTGTCTGAAATCCAAGCCTACAAAAATACTAACTACAAATTAATACTAACTATGTCCAAGGCCCAAACTCACTCCAAGCTATGTTAAACTACAAAATTCAAATAATTGTACCTACATATTGCATTAATTGTAATCAAAGGCAAAATAAATTTGTGGATGCGGGACAGAATTCATTCTGTCTCCGTACCTCCACCTACAAAGTAAAAAATCTACTTGCAGTGCTGCGCTGCAATTGACGGGCCATACGCTTCGATCAGGGCACCTACCGCGGAGCTGCAAAATCCATCCTTCCTGCTACTCTTATAATCTCCCAGATTGACGAGCGCCTACATTAGTTAACGCTAAAACCTGAGAACAAAACAATAAACCAATAAGAAATTAAACAAAACTATCAAATAAAGCATTTACCTCAATGACCACAGCCAACTGGTGATCCAACGCAACCAACAAGTGAAGACGGGCTCCGCAAAAGAAAAACAAAATCGACATCTTTTATGATTATAAACACAAAAAATTGACAATCTTACAACGCCGTCTCCACCTCCTGATGCCACTGCACTAACAAGGATCACTATCCCGGAGCTGACATCATATTAAAAAGAATTAAAATCCGTCTCCAAATTGTATAAATTTCCTCAGTACCGTATTTTCAATGACTTCCCGATAATCTGTAAGGAAAGAAAATTAATAAGAATATAATACAAAATTATTCAAGGACACACAGAAAATTGCAAACCTGACAGGCAAACCAGCAGATACAAAAATGCGACCTCATCCTGCCGATGACGCGCACGTAAATCAGGAGACGGGCCCCGCAAAAGCAAAACAAAATTGCCAACTTTTGCGATTATAGATACAAAAAACCGACAATTTTATGATGCCGTCTCCATCTCTTGACGCCATTGCATAAATAATGATCATTTGCGTGGCGCAGATGCACACCAATATGCTGCAAAACTTGTCCTTAAATTGTATATTTCTCCTCAGTTCTGCATTATCGACGAATTCTCTCCTAACCTGTAATGAAAGGAAAATAAATAAGAATGCTATACAAAAATTACTCAAGGACACTTAAATAATAACAAACCGGACAGACAAAGTAGCAGATGCTAGTGGACGGCTCCATCCTGCTGACGACATGCACGCAGCTCCAGCTTCAAAGACTCCAACTATTGAAACAAGGGAACACAAGCTATTACTGGGAAATTTATATTTAAAATTTAATACTTATCTAATTGCAAACTTGATGACTCCAAAACCGCGGCATCCCAGCTGCAATTTCACAATAACAAAGGTCCTCCAAATTAGCTCTTACAAAACGTACCTGAAAAGCAATATCAACGCAATTATAAAAGCAATACAATACTCACCCCAGACAAGCTTCCTCCTTAAGAACCTGGAAAACAATAATACACTCAACGTACCTGAAAAAACAAAATTAATGCAATCATAAAAAAACAAATAACATATATAATACTTACCAAATACTATTTTTGCATCCATTTCCATGCCTATTTTGTTGCGGCGGCTCTCTGCAACAAATCTCAAACCGGCGGCCCCAAGCTGCCAATCCTGACGCTATGGCCTCAAGACGCGGCGCACCTGGCTTCTCTCGGTGATAGACCGAGCCACAATCCTCTCTAACGACTTCTCTGCCACGAGACGACTCCACCACCATAAAGCCAGCAGCCCTCTAGAAATGCAAAGACAGCTGCGTGGGATAACTCATCGCAACTCCTCTTCCTGACGAACGGCAAATTGTATCTGCAATATAACCAATCTCATCAATCAATTGCATAAAATTGCCACCGACGACACAACCGATCTTCACCAAATGACGGCGGCGAGGGATGCTGAAACCGACAACAAATAACGTGCAACGCCGGCCCTACATACTTGGTGCAAGTGGCCCACTTCCAGCGGCCGCAATAGACCACTGCCAAAATGCAACAAAACTTACCTGTGATGACTCCTGAGGCTCTCAGCGACTCGGTGCTCCTGTGCTTCTGGCGGGGGTACTTGAACAGAAGTAAATCAAACAATGTTATTCTAAAATTTTAATGTTTATTGTAAAATAATTTCATTTTAAAAATGTAAACAAAACATGCAAGACGATAATGTTACCAGTCCATGTCATTGTCTGAAATCCAAGCCTACAAAAATACTAACTACAAATTAATACTAACTATGTCCAAGCCCCAAACTCACCCCAAGCTACGTTAAACTCCAAAATTCAAATAATTGTACCTACATATTGCATTAATTGTAATCAAAGGCAAAATAAATTTGTGGATCCGGAATAGAATTCATTCTGTTTCCGTACCTCCACCTACAAAGTAAAAAAAAAACAAGCTATGTTAAACTCCAAAATTCAAATAATTGTACCTACATATTGCATTAATTGTAATCAAAGGCAAAATAAATTTGTGGATGCGGAACAGAATTCATTCTGTCTCCGTACCCCCACCTACAAAGTTAAACACCCTGGAAAAAAAGAAGCATCGATTATATCGAACTGCACTAGGCGGCGACACACTCACCAGCAGCAGCAACAACAACAACAGCGGCAGCAGCAGCAGGAAATGACCTCACCGCATAATCCAATTGGCACTTTCCGAAGCCCGTACTTCTCGCCTGGTCCCTGGCCAGTTACAGGGGCCTGCGCGATGGAGATGATGACGATTATCTGCCCTGTGGACGGCCACAAGATGGAATCGACCCCGTACTGCCCACCTGACCTGCGCCAGGATAGCAGCAACGGCAGCGGAACATGGATGCGCAGAAATGGACGGCAGCAACAGTGGTGGCAGCAGCAGGAAATGTTTATCTGCAGTCTCCGAATGGCAATTTCTTGCCCAGTTGAAATGGACCTGCAAATGTTAAGAAGATACAAGCATTAGACTCGGCACAAATTGGAACATCAGTCAGACTGTACTCACGTATACACACAGACAAACCTAAGCCTATAGATGAAGCCTAGCGCGTAGGCGTAAAAAACCGGAGGCACTCATTGTAAAAAAGACAGGAGAGGCTTCGTACGCAGAGATGCTTCGGAAGCTAGGATCGGACCCGAGCCTTAGCGAACTGGGCAGCCACATACGTAAAATCCGGAGAACGCAGAAAGGTATGCTGTTGCTTGAGGTAGAGGGGAAAGCTTCGGAAAGCGTTCCCAAGTTTAAGAGCGACCTGGAAGCGGCGCTCAATGACTTGACCTCTGTGCGCACGGGAGCGCAAAAAATAGCTCTATTTTGCAGCGGATTGGACGAGGCTACGACAGCAGATGAGCTCCACAGCTGCATGGTCGCCCAATTCCAGAGTCTGCAGATAAACCCTGAAGATATCAGGGGCCTTCGCAGAATGCGGGATGGCACGCAGATAGCCTCAGTGCTGCTGAACGCGAATGTGGCGATACCAGTCCTTAAACAGGGAACCTTAATCGTTGGATGGTCAAGATGTCGTTTCACCCAGGACGTCCGACCCACGAGATGCTACAGGTGTCTGGGCTATGGTCACCGATCAGCAACCTGTAAGTACACCGACAGGGCAGACTGCTGTCTTAGATGCGGTGAGCGTGGGCAAAAGGCAAAGGGGTGCGTTGCAGCACCAAAATGCCTGATCTGCAGCAGCGAGGTGGACAGAAACCACCCGACGGGTAGTTTTGCGTGCCCGACCTACAAATCGACCCTAAAATAAGCCAAGAGCCACCTCAATGCACGGCCATATTAGCGTAGTACAGCTCAATGTCAATCTTTGCGCAGCTGCTCAGAGCCTCCTGGCCCAGACTGCGGCTGAGCGCAATGTAGACATCATGCTCCTAAGCGAACCCTACGTCTCTGGTAGTGGACAATCATCCATGATCCTTGACGAGACAGGTAAAGCAGCTATCAACTGCTGCAGCTCTCTCCACGTCCAGGAACTGGCTGCTTTACCTATGCGGGGTATCGCTTATGCGAAGATAAAGCACGTGCACATGTACAGCTGCTACGCTCCGCCGAGCGACACCCCCGATCAGTTCGAGGAGTTCCTGGAGGAGCTCGTGGACCATGCTAGAGGGCGAAGCCCGAAGGTCGTTGCCGGCGACTTTAATGCCTGGGCAGTGGAATGGGGCAGCAGGACATCCAACGCCAGAGGCCGAGCTGTGATTGACGCCATGGGAATGCTGGACCTTATACTGCTGAACGACGGACGGAAGCCGACGTTCAACAACGATAGAGGTACGACCTTTATTGACGTTACCTTTGTCAGCAGAGGACTAGTGGACATCAACAACTGGATGGTCCATGACGTCATGACGATGAGCGACAACGCCCTGATCTCCTTCATTCTCTCCCCGGAGGGCATGCCCAGGAGGCGGCAGAGCAGAACCGCCGGGAAAGCATGGGACACCAGGAAGATCGACGAGGCCATGCTGGCCTATCAGATCAATTCCCTGGAAATCCCAAATGGGGACGCAGAGAATATGGTGTAGTATGCACACATATCGATTAACCACTGTATTCATAATACACAATCACATTGTATCACTCTGTTGCAATGTGTACATAAACAGTTCAGCCCAAGCGTATGTTAAGGGCAACGTACCTATTTTGCATGATCAGCAGTACTCGCGCTGGCCAAGCGCTGACCGCTAATATGTGTGCCTATAGCACCCCTCCTCCAGCACCGTCGCTCGGCGACAATATATATATGTAGGAAACGCATATAAGCGTCGGTGCGCTGCAGGCTATGCCGGCAGCGCTGCTCCTCGACTTAGGCTAAGAAACCATTGTATGTAGATCGCCAAGATATTGACGAATTAACTTCAAACGGAGCGGGACCTTCCCTGCTCCGCCAAATTAAATAATTAATAAAATATATCATCAACATTAAACAAATCTTTTCTACGTGGGGCGTAACTACGATGGGATTTAATTACATGGCGACCGTGACAGGACCCGTATAAGCTGTAGCAGAAGGAAAAGGAAAAAAGGAAGCCGCTTGTGATAAATTCCAACTTACATCAGCAAGCACTGGATGTGAGAAGATCAGCACGCCCGGCATTCGACGCTCCGCAAAAGGAAAAAAAAACACTTTTGACCATGCAACAATTTCAACAAACAACTGAAGCTGCGGAGAAACAATGATCTGAGTGAGTAGAGTGTGAGTGTGATGGGTAAAAACAGGGGCGGAGTTCGGAACAAAGCTAAAAAGAGAATAGCGCACCTAAAGTGACTATTATATACGAATACCCCACCGCCAGTATGGTCGAAAGCTCAAAAACTACAAGCCGAGCTAGACCACTATGTCAAACATCTTAATGAAACAAACCCAACCACACACGCTCACTCAGTAAACGAAATAAAATCTTTATCAAATAATAATAAAATTCAACCTACCCAGCCAAAAAGCCTGCCGGAATTAAAGAAAAGCTGCCCGAACGACTGCGAGGGACCACTGTTCACACCACACTGTGAATATACGTGCAGGCGTTGCAAGACCGGCACACAACCCCAATAAGAGGACATTATCATCAACGTGGTGAGCAGCCCGCTCACTACGTCATCGAGGGCGTGTCAGCGTGCCAACACCGGCGACGCCCAGCTGACACAGGATAACGTGGTGTGCAGCCCGCCCACTACGTCAACGCGGGAATAGTATTCACACTGTGGTGCGCTATCCGCACACTACAACAACGGTGGATCTCCAAAAACAAATGACAAGAGGGAACTGACAGCGCTTCAAAGAGCGCAAAATTTTTTTTTAATAGCACTGTGTGCAAACTTTTTTTCTGATTGCACTGCGATGCATATTTTTTTTAATAATTATAAAAACCAATTGTAACATTGAGCGGAACCTTTTCTGCCCGATGAGAAGTTCGGCCTGTAAAGCCAAACGAAAATTTAGGTAGGAAACCTGTAAATTCATACGGATGAATTAATTTTAAATTTCTCACCGCCGCAAGGCGTCTTAACAAAAAATAGATATTTTAAAATTTAAAAAAAAAAACAAAATCAATAAATAAAAAATAAGTAAATGTCATTTGACAACTCTATAAGCAAATTTTACCCAGACCCAATATATTCAGAAAATACTGTATTAGGAGAAAAACTCTTTTCAAAAATGGGTCTAGTAGATGTTAAGTCAGTGGACTCCACTGCCAATGTAATCAACAAGGTCGAAGTTGTTCCTTTAAACCTGAATTACATAATAATTTGTTTAATTATAATTAAATTAATAAATACATGTTATAAAATATACAAAATGCATAGTAAATGCCTTAAGAAAAGATATGTAAGCAGAGCTAATGACTTGGACAGGGTTTGATAGATGAAAGGCAATAAATAAAGCAAAAAAAAAAACAAATTTAACCCAAGTAAGCAAGAATAAAACTGCCATGTCACAAGCTTCAAAAAAGAAAGAAAAAAAAAAACAAGCCTAGTTATGAACATATAAATAAATATGAAAATATAAAATGAAATATAAAATATAATTAAATAAATCTTTTTATTAAATTTATTAAATAAATCTTTTTATTAACACCCCAGTTCCTAACTTGATGGATTGGCTAAATATAATAGCTAAAATCAAGAAACTGCGGGAAGACTTTGATAGATCGTTTAAGTGCCTCAATAAGAGTGCACCAATAAGTAACGATACAAAGATAAAACATTTAGAGACACTATTAGGAAAATATAACGAGGTTCGTGTCATAATACTTGACCACAATACGAAATTTTCTTCGTTACAACAGACACAAGTAAAAGATATAATATCTCGATTAAAAGAGAACATATTATATGTGTCACAAAGGCACAAGTTACAAGTACTTGTTCCAAATACACTAAATTTCCCAGCTGAACTATTACTAGACGTAATTGCTGAGGAAAGAAATAAGCCAATAGAGAGTAAAATAGTAAACAAGATGGCACAATCAGTAGTAGATTTCCTAAAAACAGAAAACCTACAGAGTTTCAAAGACGCTCTGGACTTGTTAGATTCGGTAAAAGGAGAACATGAGACTTTAGCAGTCAATGTCATTAAGACCAAACTAAAAGGTCATGCTAGGAATCTCATTAGCACGGAAAATACTATACAGGAAATTAAAGATAAACTCTCGCGAACAGTAAAGGGGGAATCTGTTGAGGTACTCTCTGCAAAATTACTAAATCTGCAGCAAAAGAACAAAACAGCCAACCTTTACACGCAAGAGGTGGAGCAATTAACAAAAGCTCTAGAAGGTGCTTATATTAGTGATGGTTTGAAACCAGAACTTGCAAACAAATATAGCACGACACAAGTCGTCAAAGCAATGACGAGGAATTGCTCGATTGATAAAGTAAAGGTTATCATGCAAGCAGGCACGTTCAACAGCATGAACGATGCCATATCTAAATTTATAGACAGTTGCACAGAAGCAACTGGACATTCCAACGCTGTTCTGTTCTACCAGAATCAGACTCAGCGCGGCACATACCGCGGTCGTTATAACAAAAGGGGCCGCCCTTATTACAGAGGCGGTCATCGTTATAACAATACCAATAATAATAATAATAGAGGAAACTTTAGAGGCCGTGGCAACTCGAACCGAGGCCAAAACAACAATAATCAGGGTAAGAGTAGCCCAAAATAACTCGGGAAACTCCGAACACCCTTTAGCTGCCCATCAATAAATAGATACAAGGTTCACACAATTAATCTTAGCCAAAACATATTTGTTAATTTTGTCAATGTAGAAACAAATAAAAAACTTGTCTTTTTAATAGACACAGGTGCAGATATTTCTCTTCTAAAAGAAAATTCTGATATCTTTAATGATATCCAAGGCAACAATAAAATTAGTATTCAAGGAATAGGACAAGAATTAATTCAATCCAAAGGATTAACTTCAATTGAGATACAGACAGGCAATTATATAATTCCACACGATTTTCATATAGTAGATTCACATTTCTTAATCCCATGTGATGGAATATTAGGAATTGATTTCATAAAGAAATTCAATTGTCAATTAGATTTTAATCAAATAGAAGATTGGCTCAAGATGAGACCAACTAATTTGAATTTCCCAATATACGTTCCAATAACATACAGCTCTGGTAATAACTCAATACTTCTACCAGCAAGATCCCAAGTTGTCCGAAAAATACAACTACCCTCAAATGAAGATAGTGTTTTAATAAAAAACCAGGAAATTCAAAAAGGCATTTATGTTGCAAACACAGTTGCAACAACCAAAAATGCATTTGTCCGATTGCTAAATACAAATAATAAAGATCAAATAGTAAATATAAAAGATCTACAATACAACCAATCCTGAAGCAAGAGAAAAAACTGTCATGTCTCAATTAACACAAAATTTTCCACCACAATTCAAATCTACACTAACAGATTTATGCACCAAGTATAGCGATGTATTCGGACTCGAAACCGAATCAATCACAACAAATAATTTCTACAAACAAAAGCTAAGATTGACAGATGATGAACCAGTATATATTAAAAATTATAGAAATCCTCATAGTCAACTTGACGAAATTCAAGTACAGGTAGAAAAATTAATTAATAACAAGATAGTCGAACCGTCTGTGTCCCCATATAACAGCCCACTTTTGTTAGTTCCAAGGAAATCTATTCCTGGTTCTGACAAGAAAAAATGGCGATTAGTAATTGACTATCGTCAAATTAATAAAAAATTGTTGTCCGATAAATTCCCACTACCTAGAATTGATGATATTTTAGAAAAACTAGGTAGAGCAAAATATTTTTCATGCCTAGACTTAATGTCAGGTTTTCATCAAATTGAACTCGAAGAAAGTTCAAGAGATGTAACGTCTTTTTCAACGAGCAATGGCTCATATCGCTTCACGCGATTACCATTCGGTCTAAAAATAGCACCAAATTCTTTTCAGAGAATGATGACTATAGCTTCTCTGGACTTGAACCTTCTCAAGCATTCCTGTATATGGATGATTTAATAGTTATTGGTTGTTCCGAAAAACATATGGTTAAAAACTTGACTGATGTTTTTGAGAAATGCAGGAAATACAACCTAAAGCTACATCCAGAAAAATGTTCATTTTTCATGCATGAAGTCACATTTTTGGGACACAAATGCACAGATAAAGGAATCTTGCCAGATGACAAAAAGTATGACGTCATCAAAAATTATCCAGTCCCACACGATGCGGACAGTGCTAGACGATTTATTGCATTTTGCAATTACTATTGACGTTTTATCCAAAATTTTGCCGAATATTCTCGTCACATAACAAGATTATGTAAAAAAGATGTAAAATTCGAATGGACAGCTGAATGCCAGCATGCCTCCGAACATCTCAAATCGGCATTAATTAATCCCAACTTATTACAATACCCAAATTTCAGCAAAGAGTTTTGCATAATAACGGATGAAAGTAAGCAAGCTTGTGGAGCAGTGTTAACTCAATGCAAAAAAGGTCTCCAACTTCCAGTGGCATATGCATCAAGAGCGTTTACAAAGGGTGAAAGTAATAAAAGCACAACAGAACAAGAATTGGCAGCAATTCATTGGGCAATAACTCATTTCAGACCATATATTTATGGTAGACATTTCACTGTCAAAACAGACCACAGACCACTTACATACCTGTTTTCTATGGTAAATCCGAGCTCTAAACTAACTCGTATGAGAGTTGAATTAGAGGAGTATCAACATTAAAAAAAAAAAAAAAAAAAAAAAATTTGCGCTCTTTGAAGCGCTGTCGGTTCCCTCTTGTCATTTGTTGTTGGAGATCCACCGTTGTTGTAGTGTGCGGATAGCGCACCACAGTGTGAATACTATTCCCGCGTTGACGTAGTGGGCGGGCTGACCACGTTATCCTGTGTCAGCTGGGCGTCGCCGGTGTTGGCACGCTGACACGCCCTCGATGACGTAGTGAGCGGGCTGTTCAGCACGTTTATGATAATGTCCTCTTATTGGGGTTGTGTGCCGGTCTTGCAACGCCTGCACGTATATTCACAGTGTGGTGTGAACAGTGGTCCCTCGCAGTCGTTCGGGCAGCTTTTCTTTAATTCCGGCAGGCTTTTTGGCTGGGTAGGTTGAATTTTATTATCATTTGATAAAGATTTTATTTCGTTTACTGAGTGAGCGTGTGTGGTTGGGTTTGTTTCATTAAGATGTTTGACATAGTGGTCTAGCTCGGCTTGTAGTTTTTGAGCTTTCGACCATACTGGCGGTGGGGTATTCGTATATAATAGTCACTTTAGGTGCGCTATTCTCTTTTTAGCTTTGTTCCGAACTCCGCCCCTGTTTTTACCCATCACACTCACACTCTACTCACTCAGATCATTGTTTCTCCGCAGCTTCAGTTGTTTGTTGATATTGTTGCATGGTCAAAAGTGTTTTTTTTTCCTTTTGCGGAGCGTCGAATGCCGGTCGTGCTGATCTTCTCACATCCAGTGCTTGCTGATGTAAGTTGGAATTTATCGTACCTATTAACGAACCTATTTTGTGTGCCTATAGCACCCCTCCTCCAGCACCGTCGCTCGGCGACAATATATATATGTAGGAAACGCATATAAGCGTCGCTGAGCTGCAGGCTATGCCGGCAGCGCTGCTCCTCGACTTAGGCTAAGAAACCATTGTATGTAGATCGCCAAGATATTGACGAATTAACTTTGAACGGAGCGGGACCTTCCCTGCTCCGCCAAATTAAATAATTAATAAAATATATCATCAACATTAAACTAATCTTTTCTACGTGGGGCGTAACTACGCTGGGATTTAATTACAATGGCGGCAGGCCTCATGAGTATGCTCGAAAGAATCTGCGACGCAACCATGCCTAGGAAAAATAAGGCCCAGCGCAAACCACCCGTTTACTGGTGGAGTGCCTCTATAAGCCAACTAAGGTCTGATTGCCTCAGGGCTAGGAGAACGGCGCAACGAGCCAGAGGCAGTACCCACCACGCGGAACTCTTGGAGGCTTTCAGAAGGAAACGCCTAGAGTTCAAGCACGGCATCGCGGATGCCAAAGCGCGGTCGTTTAAGGAGCTGCAGGATGGCGTAGACAGCGATACCTGGGGTCTCGCCTACAAGCTTGTTACCAACAAGCTAAGGAGGAGAGCGGCAACCCCATCCGACCCGGGGGTCCTGGCTAACATAGTAGGGGAGCTATTCCCAAAGCAAACCACCCTATGGAGGCCAACAGAGGCAGCCCCTGCCCCAGATTTCCAGTGCGTCACAGAATTAGAAGTCGTCGAGGCAGCCAAGCGCATCAAACCTAACAAAGCCCCTGGACTAGACGGTATTCCTGGAGCTGTTATAAAAGCAGTGGCGCTGGGTAGACCTGAAATCTTCAGGGCCACCTTCCAGCAATGCCTTCTGGACGGAATCTTCCCTACAATGTGGAAAAGCCAGAAGCTAGTCCTGTTGCCGAAAGGCAAGGGACCAGCACATGCTGCAAACAGCTACCGCCCTCTATGCCTACTGGATAAAGTAGGAATACTGCTCGAACGTATCCTGTATACAAGAATAGAGGCAATCACCGAGAGCATCAACGGCTTGGGAAGCCATCAATATGGCTTCCGGAAAGGAAAGAGCACACTGGACGCCCTTTCGGCCGTTAGTAACATCGCCAAGACCGCTCTTTCTGGTGATAGATGGTTAGGGGGCAGGAAGGAATACTGCGCAATAGTGACCCTGGACGTAAGGAACGCATTTAACACCGCCAGATGGCCTGTAATCCTCGCAGCCATGAACCGCATGGGGATCCCGGAGTACCTAAGGACAGTCGTTGGCAGCTACTTTAGGGATCGTGTCCTATGGTACGATACGGAAGATGGCCCAAAAAGATACCGAGTTTCGGCAGGTGTTCCCCAAGGATCGGTACTTGGACCAATCCTATGGAACATTATGTACGATGGGATCTTGGGCATCAACAGGCCCGTAGGAGTAGAGCTGCACTGTTTTCTGACGATGTGGCAATCACAGCGGTCTCGAAAACAATCGCAGGGTTGGAAGACAAGTGCAACTCTACGATCGGTGCTGCCATCCTGTGGCTCGAGAAAGCCGGTCTAGCAATAGCGGCTCACAAGACCGAAGCAATCCTACTAAGCAGCAGGAAAAAGGTGGAGAACATGCTGGTCTCCGTCAATGGCACATAGGTGACTTCTCAAGAGTCCCTAAAGTACCTGGGGGTAATGATAGATCGCAGACTATCGTTCAAGGACCACGCGATCTACGCCAGCAAGAAGGCAGCAGTCACAGCCTTTTCGTTGGCTAGGCTTATGCCTAACGTTGGAGGCCCAAGACACCCGGCCAGGAAGCTGCTGGTGTCAGTAGCAAAGGCTTCACTGCTATACGCTGCACCAATCTGGAGCAATGCCACTAGCAGGGGCTCATACCTGAAAGGAGCTCGTTCGGTGCTACGGTCAATGGCCCTCAGGCTCATTAGAGGTTTCAGGATTGCCATATCTGAGGACGCGGCGCTAGCGCTGGCAGGCCTGCCGCCTATTGATCTGGTGATCAAGGCTCTCAGCCTAATGCGAAGTGGTGCTTCCAAGCATGAGGCACACGAGTGGCTAACAGGTGAATGGCAGAACAGATGGCAAACTTCGCGACGGGGGAGGTGGACTTACCAGCTCATCCCTGAGATGTCGGTTTGGGCAGAGTGCAAGCACAAATGCCTGGACTATCACCTAACCCAGTTTCTTACGGACCATGGCTGCTTCCGGGCCTACCTACTCCGGTTCCGTCACGTAGAGTCAGCTCGATGATTATTCTGCGCCGACGGTGAGGAAACAGCAGAACATGTGCTAATGCACTGCTCCAGGCTCACGGCGGAGAGGGAGCAGCTAAAAACGCTGTCAGGCACCCCGTTCAGCCCTAGGGGCTTGTTCGCGGCTATGCTGGCGAACAGCGGGGTTTGGGAGCTGGGGCTTGGGAGCTGTTGATGATAAATCAACATGATGAAGCGTATCCGTTCAGACGAGATGGCCAACAGAGTGGATGTCTAAGACCAAACTGGCGCCCTGGGTGACGCCGGGCGAAGAATCCTACCTCAGCGTTCCCGGCCCGTCGTAAACATCGACTAAAGGATGGAAGGAGGAGCCCCCATGGACTACACTGAAGGCAGGGAGTGCGACCTGGCCTCACATCCTGCTCACAGAAGTCATACATTGACTGGCAGTCCCGGTGAGCGAGTAAGGACTGAAGAGAACGCGGAGGTTTTTGTTTTAGTACGTAGGCATAATTCCAATAGGGCTTATGAATCGTGCATGCCACCTACGGACAGTAGGTGGTATCTTTAGAAGATTTTAATTTTCCTACCGTAAGTCGATTAATAAAAAAAAAAAAAGACACAGTACCTCGGACGGACAAGTAGAAAGGGCACATTCAACATTAACAAAATTAGCTCGTTGTATAAAGGAAGAATTTAATCTCACTGACTATTCTGAACTAATTATTAGAGCCGCAAAAGAATTCAATCAAAGCATTCATTCTACAACAAACCAAAAACCTTTTGATATTCTGTATAATAAAATTGATCACGAAAACATTTCAAGACTTCTAAAGAACACACAAAAAAAAATGTTAGTAACACACAATGAAGGTCGTAAAGAAAAAGAATGTCATGTAGGTCAAGTTGTTTATGAGAAGAAACACGGAGAAAGAAATACTATAAGCTAAAAACTAGATACAAAAAACAGGTTGTTAAGGAAAACTTACCTAACAAAGTTATAATAAATAATAGAAACAGGACTATTCACAAAAGACAACATTAAGTTTTAACAAATACCATATTTTTTTTATTAAATTACAGAAAATGCATTTCTTATTACTTCTAACAACATTCGTAATGATAACCACTTCAGAAATAATCCAATCACGAATTCTTCCTGTTCAAGGACAAAACGGATGTCCTTACCTATGAATCATATGCTGACTTATTCCACGTAACTAACTTAAGTTTTTAAAAAGAAATAATCAATCTAGAATCAGGATATGCAAGAAAAGATAAAAATATACGGACACAATGGGAAATTACTTACGAAATGCAGATAATAGAATTAATTTTGTCACAACTGATACCAACTAGATCAAAAAGGGGAATAAATGAGTTAGGCACTGTTTGGAAATGGTTAGCTGGAACTCCGGATCACGATGATTTCATTAAAATACAGAATAAAATAAATGATTTAATTGAAAACTATAACCAACAATTTATTATTAATTCCAAATTGTTTAAAGAGATAAAATCACTTTCCGATCATTTTAAAAACATTTTTATTGATCAAGAATTGCCATTAAAAAACATCGTTTACGTTTATTAACATTTGATTTACAAAACATTATTGATACTATCACACTGGCAAAAATTGATTTATTCAACACAAAAATTTTAAATAATGAAGACATTAAAGAAATATTAAATCACGAACAACACTTATTACAACACTACAACACTTATACTTATTGCAGACCTAATGGACATAGCCATATTCAAAATTGTATTGCATAAAGAACTCTTAGTAATTTATATAAAATACCCCGTTATAACAAACAGATGCGAAATTTACTATGCCAGATCCATTTCACATAATAATGGAAAATTACTAAATTACCTCATTACTAAGTAATGAGGTCGCAAAATGCGAGCTATTGAGCTTTTTCAATAGCTGTTGAGAATAATAAAAAACCGAAAAAGTTTGTTTTATTACGACAGTTTTATTTTGCGAAATAGCGATAATCTACGATAGCGACAATGGTAAGGTTGGTCTTTTCCGAAACGCGACGAAAAGGCAATTGGCGGGCAGGCAGCCGAAATGCAGCGCCCAAGCTTAGCGTAGGTAGCTAACAACAACAAAGGAATGAGCGCCGTACAGATAAATGCGCGCGAGAGCAGCGGTTTGCACTATGGGCATGCTACTGATAATTTGGCTTAAATATTAACAAGTATGAAATTAGTCTACTGCACAGTTTTGGCGGCTGCATGACCCAACATCCTCCCCCCGTTGGAAGCTTGTGTTCCAACAGAGTCCTCAAGGGGAAGCAGACACAGCTTGTTCACTGCCCGTCTTATTACTCCAGACGCGGTCCTCAATTCTGCAACTCCAGGGACGCCGTCTCTGCCAGGAATCAACTGCATGACTCTCGCCAAAGGCCATCTCATTGGGGGTAGATTCTCGTCCTTAACAAGAACGACGTTGTCCACGGCTGCGCCAGGCTTTGGGGTGCGCCACTTGGAACGCTGCTGGAGCAACGTCAAGTACTCTTCCTTCCATCGCGACCAAAATATATGCTGAAGAAAGGAGATGCGCTGCCAAGAGTCAAGCCGATTATAGTTTAGGCCCGTTATATCTGGCTCGTTAAACGACGAAGGCGGACCACCATTGAGAAAATGCGCCGGAGTGAGGACATCTAGATCGGCAGGGTTCTCTGAAATGGGAACTAAAGGTCTGGAGTTAATAACTGCCGAGATGTGGCAGTTATTCGGGTGGCGGCCATCAAAGTCCAACGACGAATTCCGGAGGCGACCGCCAACTCTAAGAAGTCCAAATTGATCCAGGAACGGCGAGAGCGATGATATGGGACTAGACGAGGAAACTCTTCCCAGCGTTTTTAGGGACTGCAGGTCCTCCCATAAATGCGCGCGCTGCACCAACAGCAGATGTTGGAATTTCTCAACGTTGGAGAGGTCCGGATGGCTGTCGATTATGCTCGTGAACACGGAGTAAAAATCCGCCCAGTTTGCGTAGCCTCCGCCAAACGTTGGCAGCTGCACAGGCGGCAACGGCATCGGCCTCGGCCGCGGCTGCGTTTGAGGACCACTACACTGGTGGGGCACAATACCTTCCGCAAGCGTTGAGTGCGGCGCGAAATGCACATTGCGTTTGGCTATTTCCGCGCGCAAACTAGCCTTGACTTCAACGATGAATTCATAGAAAGACTCGCTCATTTCACTGCCAATTTCGTTGAAGTCCAATTCCTCCAGTTCTGTATGCAGAACATTGAAGGCACTTTGCAGCTCATCAATCTGCTCCAGCCTCACCGTAAGAGTGGATTCGTCGTATCCGCTTAGCGTCTCATTAGACAGCGACGTTTGTAGCCTCTGCAACCTGCTGAACAGCGCATTGGCTTTGCGCTTCAAAAAGGTCACCCTGTTTTTTTCACCTTCAGCGGGCATCGCAACAAATCGCCTTTGATTCGGTTCAGCGGGAAGATGAGCACAAAATAGATGCCGAAAATGCAAGCGGGGTCAATGCACGCAACGATATGTGTAGCAATGTTTGTATGTACGCAATGCTAACTCGCTTAAACACACCGAAATCTCCACTCACTTGTCCAACCGATTGCGCTTTAATGTATATATATTTATTTATAAACGCGATAAGTGCATAAATTAATGTATGCAAATTAACACTGATCACGTCGGGGTCACCAATATGAAATATCTAATTTTAAGAACGAACTTTTCAACAACTATTGTATTATAAGTAAAGATAAGACTTGTTTTACCCGCTTACTAAATGAAGAAAAATCAATTTGCACTAAAATTCTAGAAAAAAATAAGAATATAGATATCATTCAAGAAGGTGCCATTCTAATAAATGGAAATAATATTGTGAACGATTCTCATTTAAAGGGGTCATATTTAATAACATTTAACAGCACGACTACAATAAATAATATTTCATACACCAATTCAGAAAACAAAATACTCGAGTACATGACTACCAACCACTTTAAAAACCTAGAAATATCAGAATATATAAAATCCAAGAATTCAGAACTTTCTCTTGACAACATTTATATTTTAAACCCATAAACGAATGAAGCGGGAAGCGTCATTTTAGATGGGGGAGAGTTATCCAACCCATTAACATAGCTCCCTTCCACAGTTTATAAAAAAATTTCAATTCTCAATCTCGTCGGCATTTCCTTTGTCTTTGTTTTTGTCATTGCCTTTGCCAGCACTCAGCTACCCGCTAACATAAGCTACCCAAATTTAACGTAAACACAGCTTCCGCTTGGAGACCAAACCACGTCCGACTTATTGCGTATCAATCAAAAACTGCATCGATAAGCATAATTGAATTTCACAATGCAGTGGAAAATTTCCAGCATAAAGCTTTTATCGAAAGTTCGGTAATTTTCCGAAAGAAAAGCTTCTGGCCGAGGTTGATTGGATTAGGACTTAGAATTTAAAGATCAGTCAGTCGGAGTCGGAGTCTAAATCGGGACGAGATCGTCAACAGCTCGAAGCTAAAGATAAGCTACCACAAAGTGTCTCGTAATAGTATAAGTAAAAAAGTTTATCACCAAATAAATGTTAAATAATAAAAAATAAAATTTATTTTTTTAAATAAATAAAGAGTAACAATTTTAATTTGCACATGTACAGCTGCTACTCTCCGCCGAGCGACACCCCCGATCAGTTCGAGAAGTTCCTGGAGGCGCTCGTGGACCATGCTAGAGGGCGAAGCCCGAAGGTCGTTGCCGGCGGCTTTAATGCCTGGGCAGTGGAATGGGGCAGCAGGACATCCAACGCCAGAGGCCGAGCTGTGATTGACGCCATGGGAATGCTGGACCTTATACTGCTGAACGACGGACGGAAGCCGACGTTCAACAACGATAGGGGTACGTCCTTTATAGACGTTACTTTTGTCAGCAGAGGACTAGTGGATATCAACAACTGGATGGTCCATGACGTCATGACGCTGAGCGACCACGCCCTGATCTCCTTCATTCTCTCCCCGGAGGGCATGCCCAGGAGACGGCAGAGCAGAACAGCCGGGAAAGCATGGGACACCAGGAAGATCGACGAGGCCATGCTGGCCTATCAGATCAATTCCCTGGAAATCCCAAATGGGGACGCAGAGAGTATGGCGGCAGGCCTCATGTTTATGCTCGAAAGAATCTGCGACGCAACCATGCCTAGGAAAAATAAGGCACAGCGCAAACCACCCGTTTATTGGTGGTGTGCCTCTCTAAGCCAACTAAGGTCTGATTGCCTCAGGGCTAGGAGAACGGCGCAACGAGCCAGAGGCAGTACCCACCACGCGGAACTCTTGGAGGCTTTCAGAAGGAAACGCCAAGAGTTCAAGCACGGCATCGCGGCTGCCAAAGCGCGGTCGTTTAAGGAGCTGCAGGATGGCGTAGACAGCGATACCTGGGGTCTCGCCTACAAGCTTGTTACCAACAAGCTAAGGAGGAGAGCGGCAACCCCATCCGACCCGGGGGTCCTGGCTAACATAGTAGGGGAGCTATTCCCAAAGCAAACCACCCTATGGAGGCCAACAGAGGCAGCCCCTGCCCCAGATTTCCAGTGCGTCACAGAATTAGAAGTCGTCGAGGCAGCCAAGCGCATCAAACCTAACAAAGCCCCTGGACTAGACGGTATTCCTGGAGCTGTTATAAAAGCAGTTGCGCTGGGTAGACCTGAAATCTTCAGGGCCACCTTCCAGCAATGCCTTCTGGACGGAATCTTCCCTACAATGTGGAAAAGCCAGAAGCTAGTCCTGTTGCCGAAAGGCAAGGGACCAGCACATGCTGCAAACAGCTACCGCCCTCTATGCCTACTGGATAAAGTAGGAATACTGCTCGAACGTATCCTGTATACAAGAATAGAGGCAATCACCGAGAGCACCAACGGCCTGGGAAGCCATCAATATGGCTTCCGGAAAGGAAAGAGCACACTGGACGCCCTTTCGGCCGTTAGTAACATCGCCAAGACCGCTCTTTCTGGTGATAGATGGTTAGGGGGCAGGAAGGAATACTGCGCAATAGTGACCCTGGACGTAAGGAACGCATTTAACACCGCCAGATGGCCTGTAATCCTCGCAGCCATGAACCGCATGGGGATCCCGGAGTACCTAAGGTCAGTCGTTGGCAGCTACTTTAGGGATCGTGTCCTATGGTACGATACGGAAGATGGCCCAAAAAGATGCCGAGTTTCGGCAGTTGTTCCCCAAGGATCGGTACTTGGACCAATCCTATGGAACATTATGTACGATGGGATCTTGGGCATTAACAGGCCCGTAGGAGTAGAGCTGCACTGTTTTCTGACGATGTGGCAATCACAGCGGTCTCGAAACAATCGCAGGGTTGGAAGACAAGTGCAACTCTACGATCGGTGCTGCCATCCTGTGGCTCGAGAAAGTCGGTCTAGCAATAGCGGCTCACAAGACCGAAGCAGTCCTACTAAGCAGCAGGAAAAAGGTGGAGAACATGCTGGTCTCCGTCAATGGCACACAGGTGACCTCTCAAGAGTCCCTAAAGTACCTGGGGGTAATGATAGATCGCAGACTATCGTTCAAGGACCACGCGAGCTACGCCAGCAAGAAGGCAGCAGTCACAGCCTCTTCGTTGGCTAGGCTTATGCCTAACGTCGGAGGCCCAAGACACCCGGCCAGGAAGCTGCTGGTGTCAGTAGCAAAGGCTTCACTGCTATACGCTGCACCAATCTGGAGCAATGCCACTAGCAGGGGCTCATACCTGAAAGGAGCTCGTTCGGTGCTACGGTCAATGGCCCTAAGGCTCATTAGAGGATTCAGGATTGCCATATCTGAGGACGCGGCGCTAGCGCTGGCAGGCCTGCCGCCTATTGATCTGGAGATCAAGGCTCTCAGCCTAATGCGAAGTGGTGCTCCCAAGCATGAGGCACACGAGTGGCTAACAGGTGAATGGCAGAACAGATGGCAAACTTCGCGACGGGGGAGGTGGACTTACCAGCTCATCCCTGAGATGTCGGTTTGGGCAGAGTGCCAGCACAAATGCCTGGACTATCACCTAACCCAGTTTCTTAGGGACCATGGCTGCTTCCGGGCCTACCTACTCCGGTTCCGTCACGTAGAGTCAGCTCGATGATTATTCTGCGCCGACGGTGAGGAAACAGCAGAACATGTGCTAATGCACTGCTCCAGGTTCACGGCGGAGAGGGAGCAGCTAAAAACGATGTCAGGCACCCCGTTCAGCCCTAGGGGCTTGTTCGCGGCTATGCTGGCGAACAGCGGGCTTGGGAGCTGGGACACAGCCTTATCATCAACATGATGAAGCGTGTCCGTTCAGACGAGATGGCCAACAGAGTGGATGTCTAAGACCAAACTGGCGCCCTGGGTGACGGCGGGCGAAGAATCCTACCTCAGCGTTCCCGGCCCGTCGTAAAAATCGACTAAAGGATGGAAGGAGGAGCACCATGGACTACACTGAAGGCAGGGAGTGCGACCTGGCCTCA
>NW_022611386.1:0-27380 GCF_004382195.2 Drosophila sechellia
ATCGTGATTTACAACTTATATATTCAGCAATTTGTACAGTAACTTCGGTGAAAAGCTAAGATGATAAAACTATCGGTTAAAACAAATCGTTTACAGTGGTTGGAGTTATTCAAATACAAAATGTCTTAAATTGAAACTCCTTGTTCGATCATACCACATATTGCATTTACAATGTAAAATCGTGTATTTACAACTTATATATTCAGCAATTTGTACAGTAACTTCGGTGAAAAGCCTAAGATGATAAAACCATCGTTAAAAAAAAGTTTTACAGTGGTTGGGGTAATCAATACAAGAATGTCGTTAAATTGAAACTCCTTGCTCGGATTCATAACCACATATTGACATTTGACCAATGTAAAAATCGTGTATATACAACTTATATATTCAGTCAATTTGTACAGTAACTTCGAAGAAAAGCCTAAGATGATAAAAACATCGGTTAAAACAAAATCGTTTTACAGTGGGTGGAGTTATTCAAATATAAGAAATGTCGTTAAATTGAAACTCCTTGTTCGGATTCATAACCACATATTGACATTTGACCAATGTAAAAATCGTGTATTTACAACTTATTTATTCAGTCAAATTGTACAGTAACTTCCGGTGAAAAGCCTAAGATGATAAAACCATCGATTAAAAACAAAATCGTTTTACAGTGGTGGGGGTAATCGAATACAAGAAATGTCTTATATTCAAACTACTTGTTCGGATTCATAACCACATATGGACATTTCACCAATGAAAAATCGTGTATTTACAACTTATATATTCAGTCCAATTTGTACAGTAACTTCGGAGAAAAGCCTAAGATGATAAAAACATCGGTTAAAACAAAAATCGTTTTACAGTGGGTGGAGTTATTCAAATATAAGAAATGTCGTTAAATTGAAACTCCTTGTTCGGATTCCGCATATTGACATTTGACCAATGTAAAATCGTGTATTTACAACTTATCTATTCAGTCAATTTGTACATTAACTTCGGTGGAAAAGCCTAAGATGATAAAACTATCCGTTAAAACAAAATCGTTTTAAAGTGGTTGGAGTTATTCAAATACAAGACATTTGACCAATGTAAAAATCGTGTATTTACAACTTATATATTAGCCAATTGTACAGTAACTTCGGTCAAAAGCATAAGATGATAAACTATCGGTTAAAACAAAATCGTTTTACAGTGGTTGGAGTTATTCAAATACAATAAATGTCTTTAAATTGAAACTCCTTGTTCGGATTCATAACCACATATTGACATTTGACCAATGTAAAAATCGTGTATTTACAACATATATATTCAACTAATTTGTACAGTAACTTCGGTGAAAAGCCTAAGATGATAAAACCATCGTTTAAAAAAAAATAGTTTACAGTGGTTGTGGGTAATCAAATACAAGAAATGTCGTTAAATTGAAACTCCTTGTTCGGATTCATAACCACATATTGACATTTGACCAATGTAAAAATCGTGTATTTACAATTTTATATTCAGTCAATTTGTACAGTAACTTCGGTGAAAAGCCTAAGATGATAAAAACATCGGTTAAAACAAAATCGTTTTACAGTGGTTGGGGTTAATCAATTACAAGAAATGTCGTTAAATTGAAACTCCTTGTTCGGATTCATACCCACATATTGACATTTGACCAATGTAAAAATCGTGTATTTACAACTTATATATTCAGCTACTTTGTACAGTAACTTCGGTGAAAAGCCTAAGATGATAAAACCATCGATTAAAACAAAATCGTTTTAAAGTGGTTGGAGTTATTCAAATACAAGATATGTCGTTAAATTAAAACTCCTTGTTCGGATTCATAACCACATATTGACATTTGACCAATGTAAAAATTGTGTATTTACAACTTATATATTCAGTCAATTTGTACAGTAATTTCGGTGAAAAGCCTAAGATGATAAAACCATCGGTTAAAACAAAATCGTTTTACAGTGGGTGGAGTTATTCAAATATAAGAAATGTCGTTAAATTGAAACTCCTTGTTCGGATTCATAACCACATATTGACATTTGTCCAATGTAAAAATCGTGTATTTACAACTTATATATTCAGTCAATTTGTACAGTAACTTCGGTGACAAGCCTAAGATGATAAAACTATCCGTTAAAACAAAATCGTTTTAAAGTGGTTGGAGTTATTCAAATACAAGACATTTGACCAATGTAAAAATCGTGTATTTACAACTTATATATTCAGCCAATTTGTACAGTAACTTCGGGTGAAAAGCATAAGATGATAAAACTATCGGTTAAAACAAAATCGTTTTACAGTGGTTTGGGGTTAATCAATTACAAGAAATGTCGTTAAATTGAAACTCCTTGTTCGGATTCATAACCACATATTGACATTTGACCAATGTAAAAATCGTGTATTTACAACTTATCTATTCAGTTCAATTTGTACAGTAACTTCGGTGAAAAGCCTAAGATGATAAAACTATCCGTTAAAACAAAATCGTTTTAAAGTGGTTGGAGTTATTCAAATACAAGACATTTGACCAATGTAAAAATCGTGTATTTACAACTTATATATTCAGCCAATTTGTACAGTAACTTCGGTGAAAAGCATAAGATGATAAAACTATCGGTTAAAACAAAATCGTTTTACAGTGGTTGGAGTTATTCAAATACAATAAATGTCTTTAAATTGAAACTCCTTGTTCGGATTCATAACCACATATTGGCATTTGACCAATGTAAAAATCGTGTATTTACAACTTATATATTCAACTAATTTGTACAGTAACTTCGGTGAAAAGCCTAAGATGATAAAACCATCGTTTAAAAAAAATAGTTTTACAGTGGTTGTGGGTAATCAAATACAAGAAATGTCGTTAAATTGAAACTCCTTGTTCGGATTCATAACCACATATTGACATTTGACCAATGTAAAAATCGTGTATATACAACTTATATATTCAGTCAATTTGTACAGTAACTTCGAAGAAAAGCCTAAGATGATAAAAACATCGGTTAAAACAAAATCGTTTTACAGTGGGTGGAGTTATTCAAATATAAGAAATGTCGTTAAATTGAAACTCCTTGTTCGGATTCATAACCACATATTGACATTTGACCAATGTAAAAATCGTGTATTTACAACTTATTTATTCAGTCAAATTGTACAGTAACTTCGGTGAAAAGCCTAAGATGATAAAACCATCGATTAAAACAAAATCGTTTTACAGTGGTTGGGGGTAATCGAATACAAGAAATGTCGTTATATTCAAACTACTTGTTCGGATTCATAACCACATATGGACATTTGACCAATGAAAAATCGTGTATTTATAACTTATATATTCAGTCAATTTGTACAGTAACTTCGGAGAAAAGCCTAAGATGATAAAACCATCGGTTAAAACAAAATCGTTTTATAGTGGGTGGAGTTATTCAAATATAAGAAATGTCGTTAAATTGAAACTCCTTGTTCGGATTCATAACCACATATTGACATTTGACCAATGTAAAAATCGTGTATTTACAACTTATCTATTCAGTCAATTTGTACATTAACTTCGGTGAAAAGCCTAAGATGATAAAACCATCGATTAAAACAAAATCGTTTTACAGTGGTTGGGGGTAATCGAATACAAGAAATGTCGTTATATTCAAACTACTTGTTCGGATTCATAACCACATATGGACATTTGACCAATGAAAAATCGTGTATTTACAACTTATTTATTCAGTCAAATTGTACAGTAACTTCGGTGAAAAGCCTAAGATGATAAAACCATCGATTAAAACAAAATCGTTTTACAGTGGTTGGGGGTAATCGAATACAAGAAATGTCGTTATATTCAAACTACTTGTTCGGATTCATAACCACATATGGACATTTGACCAATGAAAAATCGTGTATTTACAACTTATATATTCAGCCAATTTGTACAGTAACATCGGTGAAAAGCATAAGATGATAAAACTATCGGTTAAAACAAAATCGTTTTACAGTGGTTGGAGTTATTCAAATACAATAAATGTCTTTAAATTGAAACTCCTTGTTCGGATTCATAACCACATATTGCATTTGACCAATGTAAAAATCGTGTATTTACAACTTATATATTCAACTAATTTGTACAGTAACTTCGGTGAAAAGCCTAAGATGATAAAACCATCGTTTAAAAAAAAAATTGTTTTACAGTGGTTGTGGGTAATCAAATACAAGAAATGTCGTTAAATTGAAACTCTTTGTTCGGATTCATAACCACATATTGACCTTTGACCAATGTAAAAATCGTGTATTTACAACTTTTATATTCAGTCAATTTGTACAGTAACTTCGGTGAAAAGCCTAAGATGATAAAACAATCGGTTAAAACAAAATCGTTTTACAGTGGTTGGGGTTAATCAAATACAAGAAATGTCGTTAAATTGAAACTCCTTGTTCGGATTCATAACCACATATTGACATTTGACCAATGTAAAAATCGTGTATATACAACTTATATATTCAGTCAATTTGTACAGTAACTTCGGTGACAAGCCTAAGATGATAAAGCTATCCGTTAAAACAAAATCGTTTTAAAGTGGTTGGAGTTATTCAAATACAAGACATTTGACCAATGTAAAAATCGTGTATTTACAACTTATATATTCAGCCAATTTGTACAGTAACTTCGGTGAAAAGCATAAGATGATAAAACTATCGGTTAAAACAAAATCGTTTTACAGTGGTTGGGGTTAATCAATTACAAGAAATGTCGTTAAATTGAAACTCCTTGTTCGGATTCATAACCACATATTGACATTTGACCAATGTAAAAATCGTGTATTTACAACTTATCTATTCAGTCAATTTGTACAGTAACTTCGGTGAAAAGCCTAAGATGATAAAACTATCCGTTAAAACAAAATCGTTTTAAAGTGGTTGGAGTTATTCAAATACAAGACATTTGACCAATGTAAAAATCGTGTATTTACAACTTATATATTCAGCCAATTTGTACAGTAACTTCGGTGAAAAGCATAAGATGATAAAACTATCGGTTAAAACAAAATCGTTTTACAGTGGTTGGAGTTATTCAAATACAATAAATGTCTTTAAATTGAAACTCCTTGTTCGGATTCATAACCACATATTGGCATTTGACCAATGTAAAAATCGTGTATTTACAACTTATATATTCAACTAATTTGTACAGTAACTTCGGTGAAAAGCCTAAGATGATAAAACAATCGGTTAAAACAAAATCGTTTTACAGTGGTTGGGGTTAATCAAATACAAGAAATGTCGTTAAATTGAAACTCCTTTTTCGGATTCATAACCACATATTGACATTTGACCAATGTAAAAATCGTGTATTTACAACTTATATATTCAGTCAATTTGTACAGTAACTTCGGTGACAAGCCTAAGATGATAAAACTATCCGTTAAAACAAAATCGTTTTAAAGTGGTTGGAGTTATTCAAATACAAGACATTTGACCAATGTAAAAATCGTGTATTTACAACTTATATATTCAGCCAATTTGTACAGTAACTTCGGTGAAAAGCATAAGATGATAAAACTATCGGTTAAAACAAAATCGTTTTACAGTGGTTGGGGTTAATCAATTACAAGAAATGTCGTTAAATTGAAACTCCTTGTTCGGATTCATAACCACATATTGACATTTGACCAATGTAAAAATCGTGTATTTACAACTTATCTATTCAGTCAATTTGTACAGTAACTTCGGTGAAAAGCCTAAGATGATAAAACTATCCGTTAAAACAAAATCGTTTTAAAGTGGTTGGAGTTATTCAAATACAAGACATTTGACCAATGTAAAAATCGTGTATTTACAACTTATATATTCAGCCAATTTGTACAGTAACTTCGGTGAAAAGCATAAGATGATAAAACTATCGGTTAAAACAAAATCGTTTTACAGTGGTTGGAGTTATTCAAATACAATAAATGTCTTTAAATTGAAACTCCTTGTTCGGATTCATAACCACATATTGGCATTTGACCAATGTAAAAATCGTGTATTTACAACTTATATATTCAACTAATTTGTACAGTAACTTCGGTGAAAAGCCTAAGATGATAAAACCATCGTTTAAAAAAAAATAGTTTTACAGTGGTTGTGGGTAATCAAATACAAGAAATGTCGTTAAATTGAAACTCCTTGTTCGGATTCATAACCACATATTGACATTTGACCAATGTAAAAATCGTGTATATACAACTTATATATTCAGTCAATTTGTACAGTAACTTCGAAGAAAAGCCTAAGATGATAAAAACATCGGTTAAAACAAAATCGTTTTACAGTGGGTGGAGTTATTCAAATATAAGAAATGTCGTTAAATTGAAACTCCTTGTTCGGATTCATAACCACATATTGACATTTGACCAATGTAAAAATCGTGTATTTACAACTTATTTATTCAGTCAAATTGTACAGTAACTTCGGTGAAAAGCCTAAGATGATAAAACCATCGATTAAAACAAAATCGTTTTACAGTGGTTGGGGGTAATCGAATACAAGAAATGTCGTTATATTCAAACTACTTCTTCGGATTCATAACCACATATGGACATTTGACCAATGAAAAATCGTGTATTTACAACTTATATATTCAGTCAATTTGTACAGTAACTTCGGAGAAAAGCCTAAGATGATAAAACCATCGGTTAAAACAAAATCGTTTTACAGTGGGTGGAGTTATTCAAATATAAGAAATGTCGTTAAATTGAAACTCCTTGTTCGGATTCCACATATTGACATTTGACCAATGTAAAAATCGTGTATTTACAACTTATCTATTCAGTCAATTTGTACATTAACTTCGGTGAAAAGCCTAAGATGATAAAACTATCCGTTAAAACAAAATCGTTTTAAAGTGGTTGGAGTTATTCAAATACAAGACATTTGACCAATGTAAAAATCGTGTATTTACAACTTATATATTCAGCCAATTTGTACAGTAAAAGCAAAGATGATAAAACTATCGGTTAAAACAAAATCGTTTTACAGTGGTTGGAGTTATTCAAATACAATAAATGTCTTTAAATTGAAACTCCTTGTTCGGATTCATAACCACATATTGACATTTGACCAATGTAAAAATCGTGTATTTACAACATATATATTCAACTAATTTGTACAGTAACTTCGGTGAAAAGCCTAAGATGATAAAACCATCGTTTAAAAAAAAATAGTTTTACAGTGGTTGTGGGTAATCAAATACAAGAAATGTCGTTAAATTGAAACTCCTTGTTCGGATTCATAACCACATATTGACATTTGACCAATGTAAAAATCGTGTATTTACAATTTTATATTCAGTCAATTTGTACAGTAACTTCGGTGAAAAGCCTAAGATGATAAAAACATCGGTTAAAACAAAATCGTTTTACAGTGGTTGGGGTTAATCAATTACAAGAAATGTCGTTAAATTGAAACTCCTTGTTCGGATTCATACCCACATATTGACATTTGACCAATGTAAAAATCGTGTATTTACAACTTATATATTCAGCTACTTTGTACAGTAACTTCGGTGAAAAGCCTAAGATGATAAAACCATCGATTAAAACAAAATCGTTTTAAAGTGGTTGGAGTTATTCAAATACAAGATATGTCGTTAAATTAAACTCCTTGTTCGGATTCATAACCACATATTGACATTTGACCAATGTAAAAATTGTGTATTTACAACTTATATATTCAGTCAATTTGTACAGTAATTTCGGTGAAAAGCCTAAGATGATAAAACCATCGGTTAAAACAAAATCGTTTTACAGTGGGTGGAGTTATTCAAATATAAGAAATGTCGTTAAATTGAAACTCCTTGTTCGGATTCATAACCACATATTGACATTTGACCAATGTAAAAATCGTGTATTTACAACTTATATATTCAACTAATTTGTACAGTAACTTCGGTGAAAAGCCTAAGATGATAAAACTATCGGTTAAAACAAAATCGTTTTACAGTGGTTGGAGTTATTCAAATACAATAAATGTCTTTAAATTGAAACTCCTTGTTCGGATTCATAACCACATATTGGCATTTGACCAATGTAAAAATCGTGTATTTACAACTTATATATTCAACTAATTTGTACAGTAACTTCGGTGAAAAGCCTAAGATGATAAAACCATCGTTTAAAAAAAAAAATTGTTTTACAGTGGTTGTGGGTAATCAAATACAAGAAATGTCGTTAAATTGAAACTCTTTGTTCGGATTCATAACCACATATTGACCTTTGACCAATGTAAAAATCGTGTATTTACAACTTTTATATTCAGTCAATTTGTACAGTAACTTCGGTGAAAAGCCTAAGATGATAAAACAATCGGTTAAAACAAAATCGTTTTACAGTGGTTGGGGTTAATCAAATACAAGAAATGTCGTTAAATTGAAACTCCTTGTTCGGATTCATAACCACATATTGACATTTGACCAATGTAAAAATCGTGTATATACAACTTATATATTCAGTCAATTTGTACAGTAACTTCGGTGACAAGCCTAAGATGATAAAGCTATCCGTTAAAACAAAATCGTTTTAAAGTGGTTGGAGTTATTCAAATACAAGACATTTGACCAATGTAAAAATCGTGTATTTACAACTTATATATTCAGCCAATTTGTACAGTAACTTCGGTGAAAAGCATAAGATGATAAAACTATCGGTTAAAACAAAATCGTTTTACAGTGGTTGGAGTTATTCAAATACAATAAATGTCTTTAAATTGAAACTCCTTGTTCGGATTCATAACCACATATTGGCATTTGACCAATGTAAAAATCGTGTATTTACAACTTATATATTCAACTAATTTGTACAGTAACTTCGGTGAAAAGCCTAAGATGATAAAACAATCGGTTAAAACAAAATCGTTTTACAGTGGTTGGGGTTAATCAAATACAAGAAATGTCGTTAAATTGAAACTCCTTTTTCGGATTCATAACCACATATTGACATTTGACCAATGTAAAAATCGTGTATTTACAACTTATATATTCAGTCAATTTGTACAGTAACTTCGGTGACAAGCCTAAGATGATAAAACTATCCGTTAAAACAAAATCGTTTTAAAGTGGTTGGAGTTATTCAAATACAAGACATTTGACCAATGTAAAAATCGTGTATTTACAACTTATATATTCAGCCAATTTGTACAGTAACTTCGGTGAAAAGCATAAGATGATAAAACTATCGGTTAAAACAAAATCGTTTTACAGTGGTTGGGGTTAATCAATTACAAGAAATGTCGTTAAATTGAAACTCCTTGTTCGGATTCATAACCACATATTGACATTTGACCAATGTAAAAATCGTGTATTTACAACTTATCTATTCAGTCAATTTGTACAGTAACTTCGGTGAAAAGCCTAAGATGATAAAACTATCCGTTAAAACAAAATCGTTTTAAAGTGGTTGGAGTTATTCAAATACAAGACATTTGACCAATGTAAAAATCGTGTATTTACAACTTATCTATTCAGTCAATTTGTACAGTAACTTCGGTGAAAAGCATAAGATGATAAAACTATCGGTTAAAACAAAATCGTTTTACAGTGGTTGGAGTTATTCAAATACAATAAATGTCTTTAAATTGAAACTCCTTGTTCGGATTCATAACCACATATTGGCATTTGACCAATGTAAAAATCGTGTATTTACAACTTATATATTCAACTAATTTGTACAGTAACTTCGGTGAAAAGCCTAAGATGATAAAACCATCGTTTAAAAAAAAATAGTTTTACAGTGGTTGTGGGTAATCAAATACAAGAAATGTCGTTAAATTGAAACTCCTTGTTCGGATTCATAACCACATATTGACATTTGACCAATGTAAAAATCGTGTATATACAACTTATATATTCAGTCAATTTGTACAGTAACTTCGAAGAAAAGCCTAAGATGATAAAAACATCGGTTAAAACAAAATCGTTTTACAGTGGGTGGAGTTATTCAAATATAAGAAATGTCGTTAAATTGAAACTCCTTGTTCGGATTCATAACCACATATTGACATTTGACCAATGTAAAAATCGTGTATTTACAACTTATTTATTCAGTCAAATTGTACAGTAACTTCGGTGAAAAGCCTAAGATGATAAAACCATCGATTAAAACAAAATCGTTTTACAGTGGTTGGGGGTAATCGAATACAAGAAATGTCGTTATATTCAAACTACTTCTTCGGATTCATAACCACATATGGACATTTGACCAATGAAAAATCGTGTATTTACAACTTATATATTCAGTCAATTTGTACAGTAACTTCGGAGAAAAGCCTAAGATGATAAAACCATCGGTTAAAACAAAATCGTTTTACAGTGGGTGGAGTTATTCAAATATAAGAAATGTCGTTAAATTGAAACTCCTTGTTCGGATTCCACATATTGACATTTGACCAATGTAAAAATCGTGTATTTACAACTTATCTATTCAGTCAATTTGTACATTAACTTCGGTGAAAAGCCTAAGATGATAAAACTATCCGTTAAAACAAAATCGTTTTAAAGTGGTTGGAGTTATTCAAATACAAGACATTTGACCAATGTAAAAATCGTGTATTTACAACTTATATATTCAGCCAATTTGTACAGTAACGTAAAAGCAAAGATGATAAAACTATCGGTTAAAACAAAATCGTTTTACAGTGGTTGGAGTTATTCAAATACAATAAATGTCTTTAAATTGAAACTCCTTGTTCGGATTCATAACCACATATTGACATTTGACCAATGTAAAAATCGTGTATTTACAACATATATATTCAACTAATTTGTACAGTAACTTCGGTGAAAAGCCTAAGATGATAAAACCATCGTTTAAAAAAAAATAGTTTTACAGTGGTTGTGGGTAATCAAATACAAGAAATGTCGTTAAATTGAAACTCCTTGTTCGGATTCATAACCACATATTGACATTTGACCAATGTAAAAATCGTGTATTTACAATTTTTATATTCAGTCAATTTGTACAGTAACTTCGGTGAAAAGCCTAAGATGATAAAAACATCGGTTAAAACAAAATCGTTTTACAGTGGTTGGGGTTAATCAATTACAAGAAATGTCGTTAAATTGAAACTCCTTGTTCGGATTCATACCCACATATTGACATTTGACCAATGTAAAAATCGTGTATTTACAACTTATATATTCAGCTACTTTGTACAGTAACTTCGGTGAAAAGCCTAAGATGATAAAACCATCGATTAAAACAAAATCGTTTTAAAGTGGTTGGAGTTATTCAAATACAAGATATGTCGTTAAATTAAAACTCCTTGTTCGGATTCATAACCACATATTGACATTTGACCAATGTAAAAATTGTGTATTTACAACTTATATATTCAGTCAATTTGTACAGTAATTTCGGTGAAAAGCCTAAGATGATAAAACCATCGGTTAAAACAAAATCGTTTTACAGTGGGTGGAGTTATTCAAATATAAGAAATGTCGTTAAATTGAAACTCCTTGTTCGGATTCATAACCACATATTGACATTTGACCAATGTAAAAATCGTGTATTTACAACTTATATATTCAGTCAATTTGTACAGTAACTTCGGTGACAAGCCTAAGATGATAAAACTATCCGTTAAAACAAAATCGTTTTAAAGTGGTTGGAGTTATTCAAATACAAGACATTTGACCAATGTAAAAATCGTGTATTTACAACTTATATATTCAGCCAATTTGTACAGTAACTTCGGTGAAAAGCATAAGATGATAAAACTATCGGTTAAAACAAAATCGTTTTACAGTGGTTGGGGTTAATCAATTACAAGAAATGTCGTTAAATTGAAACTCCTTGTTCGGATTCATAACCACATATTGACATTGACCAATGTAAAAATCGTGTATTACAACTTATCTATTCAGTCAATTTGTACAGTAACTTCGGTGAAAAGCCTAAGATGATAAAACTATCCGTTAAAACAAAATCGTTTTAAAGTGGTTGGAGTTATTCAAATACAAGACATTTGACCAATGTAAAAATCGTGTATTTACAACTTATATATTCAGCCAATTTGTACAGTAACTTCGGTGAAAAGCATAAGATGATAAAACTATCGGTTAAAACAAAATCGTTTTACAGTGGTTGGAGTTATTCAAATACAATAAATGTCTTTAAATTGAAACTCCTTGTTCGGATTCATAACCACATATTGGCATTTGACCAATGTAAAAATCGTGTATTTACAACTTATATATTCAACTAATTTGTACAGTAACTTCGGTGAAAAGCCTAAGATGATAAAACCATCGTTTAAAAAAAAATAGTTTTACAGTGGTTGTGGGTAATCAAATACAAGAAATGTCGTTAAATTGAAACTCCTTGTTCGGATTCATACCCACATATTGACATTTGACCAATGTAAAAATCGTGTATATACAACTTATATATTCAGACAATTTGTACAGTAACTTCGAAGAAAAGCCTAAGATGATAAAAACATCGGTTAAAACAAAATCGTTTTACAGTGGGTGGAGTTATTCAAATATAAGAAATGTCGTTAAATTGAAACTCCTTGTTCGGATTCATAACCACATATTGACATTTGACCAATGTAAAAATCGTGTATTTACAACTTATTTATTCAGTAAAATTGTACAGTAACTTCGGTGAAAAGCCTAAGATGATAAAACCATCGATTAAAACAAAATCGTTTTACAGTGGTTGGGGGTAATCGAATACAAGAAATGTCGTTATATTCAAACTACTTGTTCGGATTCATAACCACATATGGACATTTGACCAATGAAAAATCGTGTATTTATAACTTATATATTCAGTCAATTTGTACAGTAACTTCGGAGAAAAGCCTAAGATGATAAAACCATCGGTTAAAACAAAATCGTTTTACAGTGGGTGGAGTTATTCAAATATAAGAAATGTCGTTAAATTGAAACTCCTTGTTCGGATTCATAACCACATATTGACATTTGACCAATGTAAAAATCGTGTATTTACAACTTATCTATTCAGTCAATTTGTACATTAACTTCGGTGAAAAGCCTAAGATGATAAAACTATCCGTTAAAACAAAATCGTTTTAAAGTGGTTGGAGTTATTCAAATACAAGACATTTGACCAATGTAAAAATCGTGTATTTACAACTTATATATTCAGCCAATTTGTACAGTAACTTCGGTCAAAAGCATAAGATGATAAAACTATTGGTTAAAACAAAATCGTTTTACAGTGGTTGGAGTTATTCAAATACAATAAATGTCTTTAAATTGAAACTCCTTGTTCGGATTCATAACCACATATTGACATTTGACCAATGTAAAAATCGTGTATTTACAACATATATATTCAACTAATTTGTACAGTAACTTCGGTGAAAAGCCTAAGATGATAAAACCATCGTTTAAAAAAAAAATAGTTTTACAGTGGTTGTGGGTAATCAAATACAAGAAATGTCGTTAAATTGAAACTCCTTGTTCGGATTCATAACCACATATTGACATTTGACCAATGTAAAAATCGTGTAATTACAATTTTTATATTCAGTCAATTTGTACAGTAACTTCGGTGAAAAGCCTAAGATGATAAAAACATCGGTTAAAACAAAATCGTTTTACAGTGGTTGGGGTTAATCAATTACAAGAAATGTCGTTAAATTGAAACTCCTTGTTCGGATTCATACCCACATATTGACATTTGACCAATGTAAAAATCGTGTATTTACAACTTATATATTCAGCTACTTTGTATAGTAACTTCGGTGAAAAGCCTAAGATGATAAAACCATCGATTAAAACAAAATCGTTTTAAAGTGGTTGGAGTTATTCAAATACAAGATATGTCGTTAAATTAAAACTCCTTGTTCGGATTCATAACCACATATTGACATTTGACCAATGTAAAAATTGTGTATTTACAACTTATATATTCAGTCAATTTGTACAGTAATTTCGGTGAAAAGCCTAAGATGATAAAACCATCGGTTAAAACAAAATCGTTTTACAGTGGGTGGAGTTATTCAAATATAAGAAATGTCGTTAAATTTAAACTCCTTGTTCGGATTCATAACCACATATTGACATTTGACCAATGTAAAAATCTTGTATTTACAACTTATTTATTCAGTCAAATTGTACAGTAACTTCGGTGAAAAGCCTAAGATGATAAAACCATCGGTTAAAACAAAATCGTTTTACAGTGGGTGGAGTTATTCAAATATAAGAAATGTCGTTAAATTGAAACTCTTTGTTCGGATTCATAACCACATATTGACATTTGACCAATGAAAAAATCGTGTATTTACAACTTATATACTTAGCCAATTTTTACAGTAACTTCGGTGAAAAGCCTAAGATGATAAAACCATCGGGTTAAACAAAATCGTTTTACAGTGGTTGTGGGTAATCAAATTCAAGAAATGTCGTTAAATTGAAACTCCTTGTTCGGATTCATAACCACATATTGACATTTGACCAATGTAAAAATCGTGTATTTACAACTTATCTATTCAGTCAATTTGTACAGTAACTTCGGTGAAAAGCCTAAGATGATAAAACTATCCGTTAAAACAAAATCGTTTTAAAGTGGTTGGAGTTATTCAAATACAAGACATTTGACCAATGTAAAAATCGTGTATTTACAACTTATATATTCAGCCAATTTGTACAGTAACTTCGGTGAAAAGCATAAGATGATAAAACTATCGGTTAAAACAAAATCGTTTTACAGTGGTTGGAGTTATTCAAATACAATAAATGTCTTTAAATTGAAACTCCTTGTTCGGATTCATAACCACATATTGGCATTTGACCAATGTAAAAATCGTGTATTTACAACTTATATATTCAACTAATTTGTACAGTAACTTCGGTGAAAAGCCTAAGATGATAAAACCATCGTTTAAAAAAAAATAGTTTTACAGTGGTTGTGGGTAATCAAATACAAGAAATGTCGTTAAATTGAAACTCCTTGTTCGGATTCATAACCACATATTGACATTTGACCAATGTAAAAATCGTGTATATACAACTTATATATTCAGTCAATTTGTACAGTAACTTCGGAGAAAAGCCTAAGATGATAAAAACATCGGTTAAAACAAAATCGTTTTACAGTGGGTGGAGTTATTCAAATATAAGAAATGTCGTTAAATTGAAACTCCTTGTTCGGATTCATAACCACATATTGACATTTGACCAATGTAAAAATCGTGTATTTACAACTTATTTATTCAGTCAAATTGTACAGTAACTTCGGTGAAAAGCCTAAGATGATAAAACCATCGATTAAAACAAAATCGTTTTACAGTGGTTGGGGGTAATCGAATACAAGAAATGTCGTTATATTCAAACTACTTGTTCGGATTCATAACCACATATGGACATTTGACCAATGAAAAATCGTGTATTTATAACTTATATATTCAGTCAATTTGTACAGTAACTTCGGAGAAAAGCCTAAGATGATAAAACCATCGGTTAAAACAAAATCGTTTTACAGAGGGTGGAGTTATTCAAATATAAGAAATGTCGTTAAATTGAAACTCCTTGTTTCGGATTCATAACCACATATTGACATTTGACCAATGTAAAAATCGTGTATTTACAACTTATCTATTCAGTCAATTTGTACAGTAACTTCGGTGAAAAGCCTAAGATGATAAAACTATCCGTTAAAACAAAATCGTTTTAAAGTGGTTGGAGTTATTCAAATACAAGACATTTGACCAATGTAAAAATCGTGTATTTACAACTTATATATTCAGCCAATTTGTACAGTAACTTCGGTCAAAAGCCTAAGATGATAAAACTATCCGTTAAAACAAAATCGTTTTAAAGTGGTTGGAGTTATTCAAATACAAGACATTTGACCAATGTAAAAATCGTGTATTTACAACTTATATATTCAGCCAATTTGTACAGTAACTTCGGTGAAAAGCATAAGATGATAAAACTATCGGTTAAAACAAAATCGTTTTACAGTGGTTGGAGTTATTCAAATACAATAAATGTCTTTAAATTGAAACTCCTTGTTCGGATTCATAACCACATATTGGCATTTGACCAATGTAAAAATCGTGTATTTACAACTTATATATTCAACTAATTTGTACAGTAACTTCGGTGAAAAGCCTAAGATGATAAAACCATCGTTTAAAAAAAAATAGTTTTACAGTGGTTGTGGGTAATCAAATACAAGAAATGTCGTTAAATTGAAACTCCTTGTTCGGATTCATAACCACATATTGACATTTGACCAATGTAAAAATCGTGTATATACAACTTATATATTCAGTCAATTTGTACAGTAACTTCGGAGAAAAGCCTAAGATGATAAAAACATCGGTTAAAACAAAATCGTTTTACAGTGGGTGGAGTTATTCAAATATAAGAAATGTCGTTAAATTGAAACTCCTTGTTCGGATTCATAACCACATATTGACATTTGACCAATGTAAAAATCGTGTATTTACAACTTATTTATTCAGTCAAATTGTACAGTAACTTCGGTGAAAAGCCTAAGATGATAAAACCATCGATTAAAACAAAATCGTTTTACAGTGGTTGGGGTAATCGAATACAAGAAATGTCGTTATATTCAAACTACTTGTTCGGATTCATAACCACATATGGACATTTGACCAATGAAAAATCGTGTATTTATAACTTATATATTCAGTCAATTTGTACAGTAACTTCGGAGAAAAGCCTAAGATGATAAAACCATCGGTTAAAACAAAATCGTTTTACAGAGGGTGGAGTTATTCAAATATAAGAAATGTCGTTAAATTGAAACTCCTTGTTTCGGATTCATAACCACATATTGACATTTGACCAATGTAAAAATCAAGTATTTACAACTTATCTATTCAGTCAATTTGTACAGTAACTTCGGTGAAAAGCCTAAGATGATAAAACTATCCGTTAAAACAAAATAGTTTTAAAGTGGTTGGAGTTATTCAAATACAAGACATTTGACCAATGTAAAAATCGTGTATTTACAACTTATATATTCAGCCAATTTGTACAGTAACTTCGGTCAAAAGCATAAGATGATAAAACTATCGGTTAAAACAAAATCGTTTTACAGTGGTTGGAGTTATTCAAATACAATAAATGTCTTTAAATTGAAACTCCTTGTTCGGATTCATAACCACATATTGACATTTGACCAATGTAAAAATCGTGTATTTACAACATATATATTCAACTAATTTGTACAGTAACTTCGGTGAAAAGCCTAAGATGATAAAACCATCGTTTAAAAAAAAAATAGTTTTACAGTGGTTGTGGGTAATCAAATACAAGAATTGTCGTTAAATTGAAACTCCTTGTTCGGATTCATAACCACATATTGACATTTGACCAATGTAAAAATCGTGTATTTACAACTTATCTATTCAGTCAATTTGTACAGTAACTTCGGTGAAAAGCCTAAGATGATAAAACTATCCGTTAAAACAAAATCGTTTTAAAGTGGTTGGAGTTATTCAAATACAAGACATTTGACCAATGTAAAAATCGTGTATTTACAACTTATATATTCAGCCAATTTGTACAGTAACTTCGGTCAAAAGCATAAGATGATAAAACTATCGGTTAAAACAAAATCGTTTTACAGTGGTTGGAGTTATTCAAATACAATAAATGTCGTTAAATTGAAACTCCTTGTTCGGATTCATAACCACATATTGACATTTGACCAATGTAAAAATCGTGTAATTACAACATATATATTCAGCCAATTTGTACAGTAACTTCGGTCAAAAGCATAAGATGATAAAACTATCGGTTAAAACAAAATCGTTTTACAATGGTTGGAGTTATTCAAATACAATAAATGTCGTTAAATTGAAACTCCTTGTTCGGATTCATAACCACATATTGACATTTGACCAATGTAAAAATCGTGTATTTACAACTCATATATTCAGTCAATTTGTACAGTAACTTCGGAGAAAAGCCTAAGATGATACAACCATCGGTTCAAACAAAATCGTTTTAAAGTGGTTGGAGTTATTCAAATACAAGACATTTGACCAATGTAAAAATCGTGTATTTACAACTTATATATTTAGCCAATTTGTACAGTAACTTCAGTGAAAAGCCTAAGATGATAAAACCATCGGGTAAAACAAAATCGTTTTAAAGTGGTTGGAGTTATTCCAATATAATAAATGTCGTTAAATTGAAACTCCTTGTTCGGATTCATAACCACGCCGAAAAATGAATATACGCACTATATCTTTTAAATAATCTCACAATTCCTTTATTCAACTTTACTCTTCAAGCGCACGCCACCGAATGACGCGTCTCGCCTATTCCTCTTTTTTCTATGCTCTCTCAAGTGTGTATGCGTTTTTCAGTGAGCTATGTATACATTCTTATCTCTTAATGCTAGCTTATAAGTAAGAGCGAGATCACAATAATATTCTTATTCCTAACGGTGATATGATCTGCCACTATGGGCTTCATACCTAAAACTATGCTATTACATGGTACAGTGGGCCTTATGAGTGTTCATCCTACCACAACTCGGCCGTCCTGACTAGCTGATCCCCTGATCATGGTTTACATTGATTGCTTAGTTGTATGATGAATTCTTTTACCTTATTTATACATATTTACATACTATATTAATCTGTTATTATATTGTTATTATTGTTTAATTGTGTCTTCGTTTATTTTTCTTGTTGCCTATCCAATGCTTAATATTTTGGATGCTCCAGACACCTTGGTATGGGTTACGAGATATATGAAAACCTTCTACGTCTTTTAACAAGAATCTGTCGTTTCTTAATACTTTAGATATCACATATGGGCCTTTACACTTTGGAATCAATTTTCTAGAGATGCCTGCTGTACTGTCGAAATTTTTTACCATCACATAATCTCCTTTTTTGTATTCTGATGGCTGTCTTGCGGTCTTGTCATAATGTGTTTTATTATACGCTTGAGCCTTTTTTTGATTATTCTCAACTTCGCTTCTAATTTTTGCCAAATCCCTATCTTCTTCAGTATTTCTAATTCCTCTAGTTTTTCTCTTAATTCGTCTACTATTTTTCCTCTTTGCTCTAACCCAAAAAGAACTCTGCTTGGAGTTTGCTTGATGCTGCGGTGCTGTGTATTATTTAAGACGTGCTCAACTTTATCTATTACTGTATCCCAATATATGCCTTTCTCTGGCTGTACCAGTTTCGCTATCATTGGACCTAGGCTTCTATTGACTCTTTCAACCTGTCCGTTTGCTTGGGGTGAACCAGTCGCAATCTTCATATGCTTAACATCGAACTCTAAGATAAAGTCATCAAATTCCTTGGATGTAAAACAACTTCCCCTATCTGAAATGATGCATTTAGGCTTGCTGTATGCTCTAAAATAGTCCTTCAGGGCTGTAATGACTTCCTTTGTATTAGTGGTTTTTGTGGCGTATAAACGTACGAACTTCGTGAAACCATCGATGACAACAAAAATATGTTTTTTGGATCTGCCTGAGTCGACTGGGCCGTAATGATCGATATGTATTAGTTCAAACGGTTTGCTGCCCTTCGGAATGCAGTGTAGAAATCCTTCCTTGCCTGTCTTAGGGGAGAACGCAACACATTTTAAACAATTTTCTATATGGCTCAAACATTTGTCTTTGGCATTGGGAAACCAATAAGATTTAGAAATAACATCTAACATTTTGTCTCTACCTATGTGTCCGATCTCATTGTGATATTTATATAGAATATGATCTTCCATGTCTGTGGGAACATAAAATAAAAGTCTGCCGTCGTTACACTTTCTATAAATTATTCCGTTTCTCATTTCGAACAACTTATGTTCATTTTTTCCAGTAGTTTCTTGATTTCTTGAACTTTTTGATCCTTGCCTTGGCAGATTACTAAATTGTCTTCAAACGTATTTGATTCCACTATCAAAATATTCGTGCACCTACTAAGAGCATCAACATGCTGCATCCTTTTACCTTCTCTATGTATGAGCTCATAATCGTAGTTCTGGAGCTCTAACGCCCATCTAGCTATTCGCGGATTAAGTTCAATCTTGTTAAGCGTCAAAGTAAGAGAATTACAATCAGTTATAATTTTAAAGCGTTTTCCGTACAAATATATTCTAAATCTTCGCAGTGCGTGAATAATTGCCATTGTTTCCAATTCGAAACTGTGATATTTTGCCTCAGCGACTGTTGTTCGCTTTGAAAAATAAAATATTGGGTGTAATTTTCCATCCTCTTTTTTTTGACATAACACCGCACCGAAACCAAGAGCGCTTGCATCACAGTGCAGTTCTATTTCGTCTTTGAAATTATAAATGCTAAGACCGGTGCCTGCACCAGCTTTTCCTTAAGAGTTGAGAAACAGCTCATTTCCTTTTCTCCAAATTTGAATTTTTCATTTTTTCTCAAAAGGTCATATAAAGGTTTCGCTAATGTTGAAAAATCTTTTATAAATCTACGGAAGTATGAACATAAGCCCAGAAAACTTTGAACGGCTTGTATTTTGTCTGGAACTGGAAAATGCTGTATGGCCTCTATTCCTTTGTCATCAGCCTTAATGCCTTCACCATTTATAATGAATCCTAAATATTTAATATTTGTCTGAAAGAACTCACATTTATCCATTCGTAATTCCAATTTATTTTGACCTAATCTGATGAACACTTCCTTTAAGGTTTCTAAATGCTCCTCCGAGTTCTTGCTGGCAATCATGATGTCGTCCATGTATACAATTACTTTGTTATCCCTTATAAGATCCTCGAAAATTTCGTTTACAAACCTTTGGAACACCGCCGATGCAGTTTTTAGGCCCATTGGCATTCTGAGAAATTCGAATTGCCCTAACGGTGTAACAAATGAGGTGTATTTAACTGATTCCTTATTAACGAATACATGAAAATAACCGTTTTTTAAATCAAGCTTCGAAAAAACTTTTTTGTTGACTAGCTTGTCTAAGAGGTCATCGATAAGCGGTATCGGATAATTGTCTTTAATTAACACTTTGTTCAGTTTTCTAAAGTCTATACATAGCCTTATGTCTCCTGTTTTCTTTTTGACTAAAACAATTGGTGAAGCATACTCTGATTTACTAGGTTGAATAATTCCCTCTTTTAAATAGTCATCTAATAGTTTTTGTAATTTTTCTTTTTCTGAGTAGGCAAGTCTTCTTGGGGCGCAGCTAAATGGTTTTGACGTTTCTAAACAAAGTTTTATTTCGCATTTGACTAAAGGCTCGGTAGGCTTATTAATGCTCAGGTAGTTGCGTTTAATAATCTCCTTTAACTGACTGTTTAAGGCTTGGTTATAGTTTTCGCCGCACATGAAGTTCATTTGCTCATCCTCTAAGTGATCAATGCTACAAATTTCTCTAACAGCTTCTTCATAACTGGGCACAACCGCAGCATAAAGTCCGGAATCCGTCGTGAAGTTGGCTAAAGGCATAACTGTTTCGATGATCGTTTTGCTACCTGCCTCGTTAACAGTTTGACTAACTATACTACTCGCTTCGTTGGCTGTTTTATTAACTGTCTTATTAACTGTTTCATTATCTATTTGACTAACTGTTTCATCAACCTCTTCGTTAACTGTCTCGCTAACTGTTTCACTAACTGTTTCACTAACTGTTTCACTAACAATATAACTGACTGTTTTACTGTTTGCTTTTCTATATTTTTTTCTATCGACTGGGTTGACCGTTATCCTTCCCAAGGCGTCTGGATCCAGTTTCAACTGGCACGCTTCCATGAAATTTCGCCCAAGAACTACATTATGACTCATAGACTCGTCTGGGACCACGTACAAATAAAAATAACATTTAATTTTTTCTTTTATAATGTAACATAAGATTTTTCCATGTATTGTCAGTTGGCTTTTATTCAGCCCGAAATAGGTTTCTGCAGCGGATTCTAAATTAATTTCCTTGGATACATTGCTTAATTTTGTAAATGATATTGGACTCCCTGTGTCTATGAGGCATTCTGTAATTAATGGGATTTTATAGCTATTCTGAAAAAAAATCTTGACAAGTCTTACATAATTGTTGATATTGGCGCTCTTGCGCTCCGCGCATTGTCCGACGAAGTGTCCAAATGCCCCACAGGCATAGCAGGATCCGGGCTCCCTCTTTGGCTTGAGACACTCCCTGGCGAAGTGCCCTTTGGAGTTGCAATTGGCACATCGTAAGTCCTTATTGGTTGCACCTCCTCCAGCAAGGCGCTTTGCTGAACCGCTCCCTGTTTTGTGCTTCGGCAGGCGGACTTCCGAGAAAGCCCGTAGAATTTGCATCGGCTCGGAGAAACACTGTATGCGCGCCTGGTTGCGCAACGCTGGTGCTGGGATTCCCTCAATGATGTTTTCCAGGAGCTCCTCTAGATCGATGTTGATGTCGTTGGCCAGCATCACCTTGTCCTCGAAGTAAACAGCAAATTTCTCATCCGGATGCCATTCGCGTTTTTGAAATGCATTCCTCAGTTCCCCTTTTGACATCTTGACCTCGAATGTCAAGATTAACTGTTCGCACAGCTGGTCGGTAGATTCTAGGATGCGTGTGGCGCTTGCGTGCAGCCAGCGCTGTGCGTCTCCTTTTAGTTTGGCAATTAGCAGCATGTGCATGCATCCGTCGTCCAAATTGTAAATTTTTCCGATGTTCTGAAACTGCGTGACCCAGTTGCGCGCACATAAGCTGCCGTCAAACTCCATCGTTACCTCTTTAGCCAAGGCAAGGGATGTTGCAGGAGATTCCAGAAGCTTGTTTACAATTCGACTCTGGTGCTGAACAACACTACCAGCGGTTTCTTTTCCAACACTGGTATGTCCCATATCGATGTTGTCGGCAGCGGTAGTCACCTTGGTGCTGTTAACCTTGGCGTCGATGCTGTAAACATTGGCGTCGGTGCTGTTAGCGCATATGTTAACATTGTCGCGGTCTCCGTTGCTGTTGTTCTCGATGACGTCATTGATCTGGCGAGCTTGAGCAGACTTGCTCTTGTTTGCGTCGTCGATATCCGCTTGGATCCTCTGCAGCACAGCCATGTTTGCCTCTATCTCGTCCCGAAGCTTTTTTAGAGTGGCTCTCTCTGTATCCACCAACGATAGCTGATCCAGGTCGAGGTTCTCCAAAGATTCTGACAGCAATGACTGCTCGTCGAACGGGATCGCGCGCGTGTCTCCACCCTGTGGCTCCTTCTGCTTTGGCCAGGCTGCAGCTCCATCCAATTCCTCCACCTCTTCTGTTGCTGATCCGTTATTTGGCGGTGAATCGCCACGCGTTTCTGGGGAAATGGCCTGCAGACGCACTATTAATTCCGCTTTTGTGCCGGAAGTCTGGCGTCCCAGAGCTTCCAACCACTTCTTTAGTTGGGTCACTGAGAATTCACTCCATATAATGTCAGGCATAGTGGGCAATGACCACTTCTGATGTTGTGGACGCCGAAAAATGAATATACGCACTATATCTTTTAAATAATCTCACAATTCCTTTATTCAACTTTACTCTTCAAGCGCACGCCACCGAATGACGCGTCTCGCCTATTCCTCTTTTTTCTATGCTCTCTCAAGTGTGTATGCGTTTTTCAGTGAGCTATGTATACATTCTTATCTCTTAATGCTAGCTTATAAGTAAGAGCGAGATCACAATAATATTCTTATTCCTAACGGGGATATGATCTGCCACTATGGGCTTCATACCTAAAACTATGCTATTACATGGTACAGTGGGCCTTATGAGTGTTCATCCTACCACAATATTGACATTTGACCAATTTAAAAATCGTGTATTCACAACTTATATATTCAGATAATTTGTACAGTAACTTCGGTGAAAAGCCTAAGATGATAAAACCATCGTTTAAAAAAAAAATTGTTTTACAGTGGTTGTGGGTAATCAAATACAAGAAATGTCGTTAAATTGAAACTCTTTGTTCGGATTCATAACCACATATTGACCTTTGACCAATGTAAAAATCGTGTATTTACAACTTTTATATTCAGTCAATTTGTACAGTAACTTCGGTGAAAAGCCTAAGATGATAAAACAATCGGTTAAAACAAAATCGTTTTACAGTGGTTGGGGTTATTCAAATACAAGATATGTCGTTAAATTAAAACTCCTTGTTCGGATTCATAACCACATATTGACATTTGACCAATGTAAAAATTGTGTATTTACAACTTATATATTCAGTCAATTTGTACAGTAATTTCGGTGAAAAGCCTAAGATGATAAAACCATCGGTTAAAACAAAATCGTTTTACAGTGGGTGGAGTTATTCAAATATAAGAAATGTCGTTAAATTGAAACTCTTTGTTCGGATTCATAACCACATATTGACATTTGACCAATGAAAAAATCGTGTATTTACAACTTATATACTTAGCCAATTTTTACAGTAACTTCGGTGAAAAGCCTAAGATGATAAAACCATCGGTTAAAACAAAATCGTTTTACAGTGGGTGGAGTTATTCAAATATAAGAAATGTCGTTAAATTGAAACTCTTTGTTCGGATTCATAACCACATATTGACATTTGACCAATGAAAAAATCGTGTATTTACAACTTATATACTTAGCCAATTTTTACAGTAACTTCGGTGAAAAGCCTAAGATGATAAAACCATCGGGTTAAACAAAATCGTTTTACAGTGGTTGTGGGTAATCAAATTCAAGAAATGTCGTTAAATTGAAACTCCTTGTTCGGATTCATAACCACATATTGACATTTGACCAATGTAAAAATCGTGTATTTACAACTTATCTATTCAGTCAATTTGTACAGTAACTTCGGTGAAAAGCCTAAGATGATAAAACTATCCGTTAAAACAAATTCGTTTTAAAGTGGTTGGAGTTATTCAAATACAAGACATTTGACCAATGTAAAAATCGTGTATTTACAACTTATATATTCAGCCAATTTGTACAGTAACTTCGGTGAAAAGCATAAGATGATAAAACTATCGGTTAAAACAAAATCGTTTTACAGTGGTTGGAGTTATTCAAATACAATAAATGTCTTTAAATTGAAACTCCTTGTTCGGATTCATAACCACATATTGGCATTTGACCAATGTAAAAATCGTGTATTTACAACTTATATATTCAACTAATTTGTACAGTAACTTCGGTGAAAAGCCTAAGATGATAAAACCATCGTTTAAAAAAAAATAGTTTTACAGTGGTTGTGGGTAATCAAATACAAGAAATGTCGTTAAATTGAAACTCCTTGTTCGGATTCATAACCACATATTGACATTTGACCAATGTAAAAATCGTGTATATACAACTTATATATTCAGTCAATTTGTACAGTAACTTCGGAGAAAAGCCTAAGATGATAAAAACATCGGTTAAAACAAAATCGTTTTACAGTGGGTGGAGTTATTCAAATATAAGAAATGTCGTTAAATTGAAACTCCTTGTTCGGATTCATAACCACATATTGACATTTGACCAATGTAAAAATCGTGTATTTACAACTTATTTATTCAGTCAAATTGTACAGTAACTTCGGTGAAAAGCCTAAGATGATAAAACCATCGATTAAAACAAAATCGTTTTACAGTGGTTGGGGGTAATCGAATACAAGAAATGTCGTTATATTCAAACTACTTGTTCGGATTCATAACCACATATGGACATTTGACCAATGAAAAATCGTGTATTTATAACTTATATATTCAGTCAATTGTACAGTAACTTCGGAGAAAAGCCTAAGATGATAAAACCATCGGTTAAAACAAAATCGTTTTACAGAGGGTGGAGTTATTCAAATATAAGAAATGTCGTTAAATTGAAACTCCTTGTTTCGGATTCATAACCACATATTGACATTTGACCAATGTAAAAATCGTGTATTTACAACTTATCTATTCAGTCAATTTGTACAGTAACTTCGGTGAGAAGCCTAAGATGATAAAACTATCCGTTAAAACAAAATCGTTTTAAAGTGGTTGGAGTTATTCAAATACAAGACATTTGACCAATGTAAAAATCGTGTATTTACAACTTATATATTCAGCCAATTTGTACAGTAACTTCGGTCAAAAGCCTAAGATGATAAAACTATCCGTTAAAACAAAATCGTTTTAAAGTGGTTGGAGTTATTCAAATACAAGACATTTGACCAATGTAAAAATCGTGTATTTACAACTTATATATTCAGCCAATTTGTACAGTAACTTCGGTGAAAAGCATAAGATGATAAAACTATCGGTTAAAACAAAATCGTTTTACAGTGGTTGGAGTTATTCAAATACAATAAATGTCTTTAAATTGAAACTCCTTGTTCGGATTCATAACCACATATTGGCATTTGACCAATGTAAAAATCGTGTATTTACAACTTATATATTCAACTAATTGTACAGTAACTTCGGTGAAAAGCCTAAGATGATAAAACCATCGTTTAAAAAAAATAGTTTTACAGTGGTTGTGGGTAATCAAATACAAGAAATGTCGTTAAATTGAAACTCCTTGTTCGGATTCATAACCACATATTGACATTTGACCAATGTAAAAATCGTGTATATACAACTTATATATTCAGTCAATTTGTACAGTAACTTCGGAGAAAAGCCTAAGATGATAAAAACATCGGTTAAAACAAAATCGTTTTACAGTGGGTGGAGTTATTCAAATATAAGAAATGTCGTTAAATTGAAACTCCTTGTTCGGATTCATAACCACATATTGACATTTGACCAATGTAAAAATCGTGTATTTACAACTTATTTATTCAGTCAAATTGTACAGTAACTTCGGTGAAAAGCCTAAGATGATAAAACCATCGATTAAAACAAAATCGTTTTACAGTGGTTGGGGGTAATCGAATACAAGAAATGTCGTTATATTCAAACTACTTGTTCGGATTCATAACCACATATGGACATTTGACCAATGAAAAATCGTGTATTTATAACTTATATATTCAGTCAATTTGTACAGTAACTTCGGAGAAAAGCCTAAGATGATAAAACCATCGGTTAAAACAAAATCGTTTTACAGAGGGTGGAGTTATTCAAATATAAGAAATGTCGTTAAATTGAAACTCCTTGTTTCGGATTCATAACCACATATTGACATTTGACCAATGTAAAAATCGTGTATTTACAACTTATCTATTCAGTCAATTTGTACAGTAACTTCGGTGAAAAGCCTAAGATGATAAAACTATCCGTTAAAACAAAATCGTTTTAAAGTGGTTGGAGTTATTCAAATACAAGACATTTGACCAATGTAAAAAATCGTGTATTTACAACTTATATATTCAGCCAATTTGTACAGTAACTTCGGTCAAAAGCATAAGATGATAAAACTATCGGTTAAAACAAAATCGTTTTACAGTGGTTGGAGTTATTCAAATACAATAAATGTCGTTAAATTGAAACTCCTTGTTCGGATTCATAACCACAATTGACATTTGA
>NW_022611387.1:0-16972 GCF_004382195.2 Drosophila sechellia
GTGTAAAGGAAGAACCCAATTCAGAACACAAGTCCGTTTTAGTTTAATGCAGCCGTCGGGCTGACTTTATATTTATTTCTCTTTCAAATTATTCTTTTGGTTTTAGAGTAGGCAGAAATGGTTCTGAAAGCTCAACGTCTACAGAGTGTATGATTTTACAGTTTTGAATATATTTGGACTTAGGCTAATCCGCGTAGCTGCGCTGCCGGGTACGCCAGCGGCGGAGCGGAGTTCTTATGTATATCTTATATATCTAGGCTTATCGGGAGAGCGAGCTATGTATGTACGTATGTAATAAGCATTTGGTCGGCGTGTGAATGCTGACCATGCACTTATACTTTTTGGCCTTCAAGTGGGCAATGCACTTATACTTTGTGGCCTTCGAGTGGGCGATCATGTTACATCCGCTCTGGGCCTAACTGCGTGCATAAACATAAACATAAACATAGCAACAAAGTGCTGCCATATATTAATATGCTATTTTATTTAATTGTTCTTAATATTGCATAGGCACATACTACATCTCCCTCCTTTTGAAAAATAACGTAACCTAGTGAAGTTATTTTGATTATTAAATGCAAATTATTTTATTTTTATTTTTATTTTTTTTTTTTTTTTTTTTTTTTTTGTGTTTTAGTTTGAACAACAATAGTTGATTTTGTAATGCAAAGATAAAAATATACGTAGTGTATGGAAAATTTGTATAAATGATTAAGGAAAATATAAGTTTAAATTCGATCATGAATGAAATTTCTTTAATCTATCTTTATGAACTATTTGTTTTTTGTTTTTATCAGCAAGTAATATTGTTATTATCTCCTATGCTTTCTATTTTATAGGGCCCCGTATATTTAAAGTCTAATTTATGACCTACCTCATTTCTTAGTAAAACTTTATCTCCTACTTCTAATTCTATGTCTATTACTTTTAAGTCATAATTTTCTTTATTTTTTTCTTTGTGTGCTTCAAGAAGTTTTCTTGCTCGAGCATATGCTACCTCTAACCTATATTTACTCTCCTTAGCGTAATCATCTATGTTATATATTGGTTCTATGCTATGTAGTTTATTAAAATGTTTTGGTAAATTACTTGTTCTACCGAAAACTAATTCATATGGACAGTAATTATGTACCATAGATGGGGTCGTGTTGAAGCAGTATACGAAATATTGAAGCCATACGTCCCAATCGGTTTTGTCTGTCGATATGTAGGATCGTATGTACTCGTTTAAAGTTCTATGACTTCTGTCTACTACTCCAACTGTCTGGTGGTGATGAGCTGTTGATGTTATATTTTTTATTTTCAAATATTTACATAGGTCAGTAATTATTGAATTCTTATACTCTGTTCCCATGTCCGTTAAGAACGTCTTCATTGGACCGTACTTTAGAATAAAATATTCAAATATAGCTTTTGCGACTGTTTTTGCGCTTTTATTTGCTATTGGTATGGCAACTAAGTACTTGGTTAAATCACATATGAGAGTGACTGCGTACTCGTTACCATTTTCTGACTTGGGTAGTGGACCAATTGTGTCCACGACAACTCTATCGAAAGCATGTTCTGGTGTTTCAGTTATAGTCATTGGAGTCTTTGTGTGCTTTGTTGTTTTTGCTTTTTGGCATTTTTGACATTTTCTTACGTACTCTTTTATGTATTTACTCATATTTTTCCAATAGTAATGTCTTTTGACCTTGGCCAAGGTTTTTGTAATGCCAGTATGCCCTCCTTGTATTGGATCATCATGTAGTGCAGACAATATAGCTTCTTTTTCTTTTTCATTATTTATTTGGGTCACCGGGATAAGTAGCGCTACTTTTAAATTCTTTAATATTTTATTGCCCATATTTTTAAATTCATCTATTGAAACGTGTTCAAAGATTTTCTTCCACGGTGCCATTTTGATTTGGCTGATATCATATATACCGGCTTGCAATTCAAGCCTTTGGAGAAATTGATCTAAATCAAGAATTCCATTAGTATAAAGAGCACCAACATCGTATCTTGCAATGATTTTCTTTCCATGTTTAAATAAACATATCGTGTCATTCAATTGCAATGTCACTACTTTTCGTACCTCGTCATTTGTTATGACTTCGTATACGTTGGGCTCTGAAGCTATTTCTTTGGTTTGTTCGTGCAAATCCAATTGTCCTTTTCCTGCGCAGGATTTTTGTCTACGTTGAAATCTTGTAGTGACTTTTAATATATTTCCAGTTATTTCTTTTAGCTCTTTGATGGTTATTCTTGATAACGCATCAGCTACATGATTGTCTTTGCCCTTTAGATACTCTACCGTAAAATTATATTCCTCTAATTCAAGCCTTATTCTTGTTAATTTAGAACTGGGGTTCACCATCGAGAATAAATATGTCAATGGTCTATGGTCTGTTTTCACAGTGAAGTGTTTTCCGTAAATGTATGGTCTGAAATGTACTATTGCCCAATGAATTGCTGCTAACTCTTGTTCTGTTGTACTCTTATTGCTTTCACCTTTCGTAAAAGCTCTTGATGCATACGCAACTGGGGGTTGGTGGCCATTATGGTTTTGAGTTAAAACTGCGCCACACGCTTGCTTGCTTGCATCTGTTATTATGCAAAATTCTTTGCTGAAGTCTGGGTACTGCAAGAGTGTTGGGTTAATTAGCTGAGATTTTAAATGTATGAATGCTTTTTGACATTCATCTGTCCACTCGAATGGAACATTCTTTTTACATAATATTGTTATGTGCCGCGAATAGTCGGCGAAATTTTTGATAAAACGTCTGTAGTAATTGCAAAATGCTACAAAACGTCTAGCGCTTCCGCATCATGTGGAACTGGGTAGATCTGAATGACATCATATTTTTTGTCATCCGGCAAAATTCCTTTGTCTGTGCATTTATGTCCCAAAAATGTGACTTCATGCATGAAAAATGAACATTTTTCAGGATGTAACTTTAGGTTGTATTCCCTGCATTTACCAAAAACTTCAGTGAGGTTTTTAAGCATATGTTTTCGGAACAACCTATGACTATTAAGTCATCCATATAAAGGAATGCCTGGGACGGTTCTATTCCGGAGAATGCTATAGTCATCATTCTTTGGAATGAATTAGGCGCTATTTTTAAACCAAATGGCAATCGCGTGAAAAGATGTTATATCTCTCGAGCCTTCATCCAGTTCGATTTGATGAAAACCTGACATTAAATCAAGGCAGGAGAAATATTTGCTCGACCAAGTTGGTCCAAAATATCATCTATTCTCGGTAGTGGAAATTTGTCAGCTAAAAGTTTCTTATTAATTTGGCGATAGTCTATTACTTATCTCCATTTCTTTTTATCAGAATTTGGGCTTGACTTTTTAGGTACTAATAGCAAAGGGCTATTGTACTGTGAAACTGATGGTTCAACTATTTTATCTTTATTAATTTCTGAACTTGGGCTTGCATTTCTTCTACTTGACTATGAGGACTTCTATAATTTTTCGTGTATACCGGCTCATCATCTTTTAATCTCAACTGTTGTTTATAAAAATTATTAACTGTTATTGGTTCTGATTCTAATGCAAATATATCTATATATTCGCTGCATATATTTTCTAATTGTGATTTGAACAATTCGGGGAAATTTTTCTTTAATTGAGATAAGACAGTTCTATTTCTATTTTCACTATTTGCCTGAACTACATTGTAGTTCGAAAGTGGCTCATATTTTAAAGTGTCCATATTGACTAATTGGTCGGAATCGGTTGTATTTAAAATTCGGACGAATGTATTACTCGATGTTGCGATTGTATTTGCAACATAAATACCAGTTTGAATTTCCTGGTTTGGAATTAAAATGTTATCATCTTTGGATGATACTATTAATCTTCGGACAACTTGGGATCTTGCTGGTAATAACGTTGTGTTAATACCAGAGCTGTATGTTATGGGAATGTAGATTGGAAATTTCAAATTATTTGGTCTAATTATAAACCAATCTTCTTCTTGGTTTAAATCGATTTGGCAATTATATTTTTTAATGAAATCTATTCCTATTATTCCATCACACGGTATGGGAAAATGTTTATCTACTAAATGAAAGTCGTGTGGGATAATGTATTTACCTGTCTGTATCTCAATAAAAGTCTGTCCTCGAGACTGAATTTTCTGTTGGCTTATGCCTTGAATGCTTATTTTGTTGGTTATTTGAATATTAGAAAATTTGTCAGAGTTCTCTTTGAGAATAGAGATATCTGCACCTGTATCAAGAAGAAAAACTAATTTTACGCCTGTTTCGGCATGAATGAATGTGGAAAATATGTTGAGATTATAATTGATGGTGTATACTCTACGATCTTCTTTTACTGAGTACCTAAAGGCTGTTGCGAGTTTACCTGATCTTGGATTACTCGTACATTGGCATTATTTCTGTTGTAGTTATTTTGATTGTTGTTACGGCCTCTATTTCCATTATAGCGGCCTCTGTTATAGCCATTATAACGGTTATTATTTCCATTATAGCGGTTTTGATAACCGTTATTCTGGTAACCGTTATTTTGGTAACCGTTGCCTCTAATACTATTGTTATTAAAGCCTCTACCGCGGTTACCACCTCTATTGGCATTTCCGTATCCTCTGTTGGATCTGTTACCTCTAAAGTACATCACTTTATTGATGTCACCGGTAACTCTTGTACTCGTTCTTATGTATGCGCTAATTGCTGCATCCATAGTGGTGCAAGTCCCTGCTTCCAGTACTGTTTTGATGCTTTCGTGCTCAGCACGATTTATCATGGTTTCAATTGCCTCTTTGGTGCTTAGACCAGTGGCATGTTCTAACGGTATACCCTCATCGATATAGGAAGCTTCTAATAGCTTTCTCAGGCTATCAACTTCAGCGGTAAATTGCGTTGCAGTTTTACCTCTTTGCTGAACTGTTGATAGCTTTGCTTTGACATTACTGGATGGATATGGCAACTAAGTACTTGGTTAAATCACATATGAGAGTGACTGCGTACTCGTTACCATTTTCTGACTTGGGTAGTGGACCAATTGTGTCCACGACAACTCTATCGAAAGCATGTTCTGGTGTTTCAGTTATAGTCATTGGAGTCTTTGTGTGCTTTGTTGTTTTTGCTTTTTGGCATTTTTGACATTTTCTTACGTACTCTTTTATGTATTTACTCATATTTTTCCAATAGTAATGTCTTTTGACCTTGGCCAAGGTTTTTGTAATGCCAGTATGCCCTCCTTGTATTGGATCATCATGTAGTGCAGACAATATAGCTTCTTTTTCTTTTTCATTATTTATTTGGGTCACCGGGATAAGTAGCGCTACTTTTAAATTCTTTAATATTTTATTGCCCATATTTTTAAATTCATCTATTGAAACGTGTTCAAAGATTTTCTTCCACGGTGCCATTTTGATTTGGCTGATATCATATATACCGGCTTGCAATTCAAGCCTTTGGAGAAATTGATCTAAATCAAGAATTCCATTAGTATAAAGATCACCAACATCGTATCTTGCAATGATTTTCTTTCCATGTTTAAATAAACATATCGTGTCATTCAATTGCAATGTCACTACTTTTCGTACCTCGTCATTTGTTATGACTTCGTATACGTTGGGCTCTGAAGCTATTTCTTTGGTTTGTTCGTGCAAATCCAATTGTTCTTTTCCTGCGCAGGATTTTTGTCTACGTTGAAATCTTGTAGTGACTTTTAATATATTTCCAGTTATTTCTTTTAGCTCTTTGATGGTTATTCTTGATAACGCATCAGCTACATGATTGTCTTTGCCCTTTAGATACTCTACCGTAAAATTATATTCCTCTAATTCAAGCCTTATTCTTGTTAATTTAGAACTGGGGTTCACCATCGAGAATAAATATGTCAATGGTCTATGGTCTGTTTTCACAGTGAAGTGTTTTCCGTAAATGTATGGTCTGAAATGTACTATTGCCCAATGAATTGCTGCTAACTCTTGTTCTGTTGTACTCTTATTGCTTTCACCTTTCGTAAAAGCTCTTGATGCATACGCAACTGGGAGTTGGTGGCCATTATGGTTTTGAGTTAAAACTGCGCCACACGCTTGCTTGCTTGCATCTGTTATTATGCAAAATTCTTTGCTGAAGTCTGGGTACTGCAAGAGTGTTGGGTTAATTAGCTGAGATTTTAAATGTATGAATGCTTTTTGACATTCATCTGTCCACTCGAATGGAACATTCTTTTTACATAATCTTGTTATGTGCCGCGAATAGTCGGCGAAATTTTTGATAAAACGTCTGTAGTAATTGCAAAATGCTACAAAACGTCTAGCGCTGTCCGCATCATGTGGAACTGGGTAGATCTGAATGACATCATATTTTTTGTCATCCGGCAAAATTCCTTTGTCTGTGCATTTATGTCCCAAAAATGTGACTTCATGCATGAAAAATGAACATTTTTCAGGATGTAACTTTAGGTTGTATTCCCTGCATTTACCAAAAACTTCAGTGAGGTTTTTAAGCATATGTTTTTCGGAACAACCTATGACTATTAAGTCATCCATATAAAGGAATGCCTGGGACGGTTCTATTCCGGAGAATGCTATAGTCATCATTCTTTGGAATGAATTAGGCGCTATTTTTAAACCAAATGGCAATCGCGTGAAAAGATGTTATATCTCTCGAGCCTTCATCCAGTTCGATTTGATGAAAACCTGACATTAAATCAAGGCAGGAGAAATATTTTGCTCGACCAAGTTGGTCCAAAATATCATCTATTCTCGGTAGTGGAAATTTGTCAGCTAAAAGTTTCTTATTAATTTGGCGATAGTCTATTACTTATCTCCATTTCTTTTTATCAGAATTTGGGCTTGACTTTTTAGGTACTAATAGCAAAGGGCTATTGTACTGTGAAACTGATGGTTCAACTATTTTATCTTTTATTAATTTCTGAACTTGGGCTTGCATTTCTTCTACTTGACTATGAGGACTTCTATAATTTTTCGTGTATACCGGCTCATCATCTTTTAATCTCAACTGTTGTTTATAAAAATTATTAACTGTTATTGGTTCTGATTCTAATGCAAATATATCTATATATTCGCTGCATATATTTTCTAATTGTGATTTGAACAATTCGGGGAAATTCTTCTTTAATTGAGATAAGACAGTTCTATTTCTATTTTCACTATTTGCCTGAACTACATTGTAGTTCGAAAGTGGCTCATATTTTAAAGTGTCCATATTGACTAATTGGTCGGAATCGGTTGTATTTAAAATTCGGACGAATGTATTACTCGATGTTGCGATTGTATTTGCAACATAAATACCAGTTTGAATTTCCTGGTTTGGAATTAAAATGTTATCATCTTTGGATGATACTATTAATCTTCGGACAACTTGGGATCTTGCTGGTAATAACGTTGTGTTAATACCAGAGCTGTATGTTATGGGAATGTAGATTGGAAATTTCAAATTATTTGGTCTAATTATAAACCAATCTTCTTCTTGGTTTAAATCGATTTGGCAATTATATTTTTTAATGAAATCTATTCCTATTATTCCATCACACGGTATGGGAAAATTTTTATCTACTACAAAACGTCTAGCGCTGTCCGCATCATGTGGAACTGGGTAGATCTGAATGACATCATATTTTTTGTCATCCGGCAAAATTCCTTTGTCTGTGCATTTATGTCCCAAAAATGTGACTTCATGCATGAAAAATGAACATTTTTCAGGATGTAACTTTAGGTTGTATTCCCTGCATTTACCAAAAACTTCAGTGAGGTTTTTAAGCATATGTTTTTCGGAACAACCTATGACTATTAAGTCATCCATATAAAGGAATGCCTGGGACGGTTCTATTCCAGAGAATGCTATAGTCATCATTCTTTGGAATGAATTAGGCGCTATTTTTAAACCAAATGGCAATCGCGTGAAAAGATGTTATATCTCTCGAGCCTTCATCCAGTTCGATTTGATGAAAACCTGACATTAAATCAAGGCAGGAGAAATATTTTGCTCGACCAAGTTGGTCCAAAATATCATCTATTCTCGGTAGTGGAAATTTGTCAGCTAAAAGTTTCTTATTAATTTGGCGATAGTCTATTACTTATCTCCATTTCTTTTTATCAGAATTTGGGCTTGACTTTTTAGGTACTAATAGCAAAGGGCTATTGTACTGTGAAACTGATGGTTCAACTATTTTATCTTTTATTAATTTCTGAACTTGGGCTTGCATTTCTTCTACTTGACTATGAGGACTTCTATAATTTTTCGTGTATACCGGCTCATCATCTTTTAATCTCAACTGTTGTTTATAAAAATTATTAACTGTTATTGGTTCTGATTCTAATGCAAATATATCTATATATTCGCTGCATATATTTTCTAATTGTGATTTGAACAATTCGGGGAAATTTTTCTTTAATTGAGATAAGACAGTTCTATTTCTATTTTCACTATTTGCCTGAACTACATTGTAGTTCGAAAGTGGCTCATATTTTAAAGTGTCCATATTGACTAATTGGTCGGAATCGGTTGTATTTAAAATTCGGACGAATGTATTACTCGATGTTGCGATTGTATTTGCAACATAAATACCAGTTTGAATTTCCTGGTTTGGAATTAAAATGTTATCATCTTTGGATGATACTATTAATCTTCGGACAACTTGGGATCTTGCTGGTAATAACGTTGTGTTAATACCAGAGCTGTATGTTATGGGAATGTAGATTGGAAATTTCAAATTATTTGGTCTAATTATAAACCAATCTTCTTCTTGGTTTAAATCGATTTGGCAATTATATTTTTTAATGAAATCTATTCCTATTATTCCATCACACGGTATGGGAAAATTTTTATCTACTAAATGAAAGTCGTGTGGGATAATGTATTTACCTGTCTGTATCTCAATAAAAGTCTGTCCTCGAGACTGAATTTTCTGTTGGCTTATGCCTTGAATGCTTATTTTGTTGGTTATTTGAATATTAGAAAATTTGTCAGAGTTCTCTTTGAGAATAGAGATATCTGCACCTGTATCAAGAAGAAAAACTAATTTTACGCCTGTTTCGGCATGAATGAATGTGGAAAATATGTTGAGATTATAATTGATGGTGTATACTCTACGATCTTCTTTTACTGAGTACATAAGGGTTTTTGCGAGTTTACCTGATCTCGGATTACTCGTACATTGGCATTATTTCTGTTGTAGTTATTTTGATTGTTGTTACGGCCTCTATTTCCATTATAGCGGCCTCTGTTATAGCCATTATAACGGTTATTATTTCCATTATAGCGGTTTTGATAACCGTTATTCTGGTAACCGTTATTTTGGTAACCGTTATTGTAGTTGCCTCTAATACTATTGTTATTAAAGCCTCTACCGCGGTTACCACCTCTATTGGCATTTCCGTATCCTCTGTTGGATCTGTTACCTCTAAAGTACATCACTTTATTGATGTCACCGGTAACTCTTGTACTCGTTCTTATGTATGCGCTAATCGCTGCATCCATAGTGGTGCAAGTCCCTGCTTCCAGTACTGTTTTGATGCTTTCGTGCTCAGCACGATTTATCATGGTTTCAATTGCCTCTTTGGTGCTTAGACCAGTGGCATGTTCTAGCGGTATACCCTCATCGATATAGGAAGCTTCTAATAGCTTTCTCAGGCTATCAACTTCAGCGGTAAATTGCGTTGCAGTTTTACCTCTTTGCTGAACTGTTGATAGCTTTGCTTTGACATTACTGGATGTCTCACCGACAACTACTTTCTGCAATTTGTTTATAATTGCTGGAATTGTCGTTTCATTGTCAACTGAGTTCAAAATTGTGCCAACTATTTTTGACTTAATGACCTCAACTGCAATGTCTTCAAATGGTCCTTTAGATAGGTCTACCAATTTGATTGCCTTAATGAATCTTTGTAAATGGATCTTTTGCCCATCAAATTCTGGCACTGTGCAAGCGACTTCCCTAATATAAGACCTAATGGCAGCTGCTTGTTCTGCCATGGTTAAGCTATTTTCTGAGTCAGCTGCGTTGTCTGTTTTATCTTCGTCCTTCAGCATTAATTTTGCTGGTAAAGTTAGATCGTGAAGATCTTCCTCTTTAATACCTTCTTTGACTATAGTCCTATCTTCTTCGTCAGAGTCAAGGCTGTCTTCATTCAAATTTATTCTTAGCGGGGTGTTTACTATGCTTGGAATTTCTATCTGGAGACTGAATTTATTTTTTATAAATATTAATTTTTCTCTTAATGTCACCAGTAGTTCCAAAGCTTTAGCACACTGTTTGCTTTCCAAATGCTTTCTATTTAGTTGAATCAGCTCTCTGATTTCATTATAACTATTTACCAGGATTTGGGCATTCTTATTAATTGTTACAGCTTGTATTGATCTGTTTTGCGTTAAGCATTTATAGGATTTTCTGAAATTTTCATTTGGGTCTTTTAACTGATCAACAAGCTTTTCCCAATCCATGCTATGGTATTCTCATATCTTCAAATTTATGCATTTGTAAATTTTTGTTTTTTTAGTTTCTAATCTAGATAAATTCAATATTACGTTTGTATTTTTATTTATTATTTCTTTTTCAAAAATTCATTCAAATTTCAAATTTATGCATGATTAAGTTTTCCAAAATCTTCCTTAAATATTATCTAAACCGTTAGCAGTGCTACGGTATCGTTTCTTCAGGCACTTGTTGTGCAATTTGTATATTTTTATTAATGCATTGGATACCATAATTAGTGCAATTACAATTAGTATTATGGTTATCCAGAACAAGTCTGCATTTTGGACTTCAACTTTATTTATGACATTGGCTGTAGAGTCCACAGTTTTTGTATCTATTAGACCCATTTTGGGTATACTAATTATATATTTTTTTAGTGAATCTTCTTTGTATATATTTATATCTTTAGTTTTACTTATTCTATTTGTCTCTATAGACATTTATATTTGGAATAAAAAGTTTTCAATGTTCGTTAAAATAAAGAAAGAAATTGTATTTGACATTATTGCCTGCCTGATTCTAGCTATGGCTTCACGGGCCATATTGGGTTAACAGGGCATAATAGTATATGCTCCGTTTTACAATATTTCTTACAATTTCTTATATGTATTTTATATCTATTTTATTTATTTAATGTTCATCTGTTCATCTGGTGATGTTCATCTGGTGTCAAAGCCTCTACCGCGGTTACCACCTCTATTGGCATTTCCGTATCCTCTGTTGGATCTGTTACCTCTAAAGTACATCACTTTATTGATGTCACCGGTAACTCTTGTACTCGTTCTTATGTATGCGCTAATCGCTGCATCCATAGTGGTGCAAGTCCCTGCTTCCAGTACTGTTTTGATGCTTTCGTGCTCAGCACGATTTATCATGGTTTCAATTGCCTCTTTGGTGCTTAGACCAGTGGCATGTTCTAGCGGTATACCCTCATCGATATAGGAAGCTTCTAATAGCTTTCTCAGGCTATCAACTTCAGCGGTAAATTGCGTTGCAGTTTTACCTCTTTGCTGAACTGTTGATAGCTTTGCTTTGACATTACTGGATGTCTCACCGACAACTACTTTCTGCAATTTGTTTATAATTGCTGGAATTGTCGTTTCATTGTCAACTGAGTTCAAAATTGTGCCAACTATTTTTGACTTAATGACCTCAACTGCAATGTCTTCAAATGGTCCTTTAGATAGGTCTACCAATTTGATTGCCTTAATGAATCTTTGTAAATGGATCTTTTGCCCATCAAATTCTGGCACTGTGCAAGCGACTTCCCTAATATAAGACCTAATGGCAGCTGCTTGTTCTGCCATGGTTAAGCTATTTTCTGAGTCAGCTGCTTTGTCTGTTTTATCTTCGTCCTTCAGCATTAATTTTGCTGGTAAAGTTAGATCGTGAAGATCTTCCTCTTTAATACCTTCTTTGACTATAGTCCTATCTTCTTCGTCAGAGTCAAGGCTGTCTTCATTCAAATTTATTCTTATTCAATTACAATTAGTATTATGGTTATTCAGAACAAGTCTGCATTTTGGACTTCAACTTTATTTATGACATTGGCTGTAGAGTCCACAGTTTTTGTATCTATTAGACCCATTTTGGGTATACTAATTATATATTTTTTTAGTGAATCTTCTTTGTATATATATATATCTTTAGTTTTACTTATTCTATTTGTCTCTATAGACATTTATATTTGGAATAAAAAGTTTTCAATGTTCCTTAAAATAAAGAAAGAAATTGTATTTTACATTATTGCCTGCCTGATTCTAGCTATGGCTTCACGGGCCATATTGGGTTAACAGGGCATAATAGTATATGCTCCGTTTTAAAATATTTCTTACAATTTCTTATATGTATTTTATATCTATTTTATTTATTTAATGTTCATCTGTTCATCTGCTGATGTTCATCTGGTGTCAGCTGGGCGTCGCCGGGGGTGGCACGCTGACACTCCCTCGATGCTGTCTATTTGTTGGGTGTCAGCTGGGCGTCGCCGGGGGTGGCACGCTGACACTCCCTCGATGCTGTCTATTTGTTGGGTGTCACTGAAAACGTCGATGGCCGCTCACAGATCCCCAAGCAGTAGGGACTCCAGATTCCTTCGCAGCCAGGGGGGCAGGACTTCTTTGGTTTAGTTAGTGGTGGTGCCGGTGCTGGACATTCCTTGTAATTACGAACTTCATTAATATTTGGTATATTTTTGATATTATCTGAGTGAGTTTTCTCGAGTTTTTGGGTTTTTATTCTTGCTGATATTTCAGCAAGTGGTCTAGCTCTGCTTGTAGCTGTAGAGCTTTCGACCAAACCGGTGGCGTTTGCTGACCGTATATTAGCCACCGTACGTGGGCTATACGTTTATTCAGCTTAGTTTTCAAACCGCCACGGTGTTTACCCTTACTCAATAAAACTCTACTCACTCAGATTCTTCCATAGTTTTGGAGGTTCCATTTAATTATTCCTTGTGTGTGTCTTCTTCCAGTCCAGTATTCCAGCTTTGGTCAATTCTTCCTTGGTTTTTAGGTTAGTTTTGGTTCCATTTAATTATTCCTTGTGTGCCTTCTTCCAGTCCAGTATTCCTTTGTCTTCACCAGCTTTGGTCAATTCGTCCAGCGTTGGACGACTGTCACGGCCGCCATGTAAAGGAAGAACCCAATTCAGAACACAAGTCCGTTTTAGTTTAATGCAGCCGTCGGGCTGACTTTATATTTATTTCTCTTTCAAATTATTCTTTTGGTTTTAGAGTAGGCAGAAATGGTTCTGCCAGCTCAACGTCTACAGAGTGTATGATTTTACAGTTTTGAATATATTTGGACTTAGGCTAATCCGCGTAGCTGCGCTGCCGGGTACGCCAGCGGCGGAGCGGAGTTCTTATGTATATCTTATATATCTAGGCTTATCGGGAGAGCGAGCTATGTATGTACGCATGTAATAAGCATTTGGTCGGCGTGTGAATGCTGACCATGCACTTATACTTTTTGGCCTTCAAGTGGGCAATGCACTTATACTTTGTGGCCTTCGAGTGGGCGATCATGTTACATCCGCTCTGGGCCTAACTGCGTGCATAAACATAAACATAAACATAGCAACAAAGTGCTGCCATATATTAATATGCTATTTTATTTAATTGTTCTTAATATTGCATAGGCACATACTACACAGGAGTAGAAGGATAATTTAGTACAGGTTGACGACAAAACTAAGCCAACAATCGTGTTTACGTCTTTAGGCCTGGAATGTACATTGTGTTCGGGAAAGTCATTTTCAAGGATTTTTGTGTATACTTGCGCAGATCTCTGTTTCGTACCTCGTAACATTTATTTAAAGAAAAGTTAACGGATAAAGTCAAATCGTACCTTTGAGGCCTTACAATCCCAGTTCAAATTAATGACCTAGAATTCCATGTCATAAACACATAAAATTCGATGCGATTTTAGGTAGAACCCTTTAACTAATGCTAGACATAAAAACCACGAAGGATGGTACTGAATTCATACCAATATCAGGAAGGTAGTGACAGGGCTCAAAAAGCAGGTCCAAGATGGAGAGCAGAACCGAAGTTCACGCATGGAGTAGCTGAACGAATTTCAGAGATTGTGCATGATAGCTTGATAGCAGGAAAGCTTGACGTAGAGTTATCGCACTTCCTACATTCGAAGCGAAGTGTTGTATGATAGAAGAGCACAAGCCGAAAAGAAACGTTAATTGTCCGGTCCAGACGAAAACGATTCTTTGTCCTGTACTTACAGACGAAACACAAGTGTTTCAACATGCTTAAGCAGAAGGTAGTAGACTCCCTTACAGGAGCAGGTTCAGGAGTGGCTTGAACAAAAGATTATTAAGCCCAGCTCTTCGGAGTACGCTTCACCTGTCGTACTTATGGAGAAAAGTAAGGGAAAGAAAGGTTTGTGCTGCGACTATCGCAAATTAAATGATAAAATTGTGAGGGGCAATGATGGTGGTGTCTGATCAGAACGGGTTGCGAATCAACTAGGCCAAATATCAGACTTTATTTATTGGGAGAGGCGCGTTGTGTTCGTCGTTTCTAATAACGGCATAAGAGAGCGTGACAGATTAGAGAAAAGAGAGTTCACTAAAGCAGTCGGTCCTTCAAGCATAACCCATTGAACCAAACATTTTTTTAAACAAATTAAAGTTTAAAATTACTTTTTTAAATCATTTATTATTATTAATTTTAAAGTCACTAGGAATCGATTAGTTCCTTCTGAACTTAATCTAATGCGTAGCTTAAAAGATAATATTATAGATACTGTTCCTTAATTATAATGTTTAAAAATGTACCGCATAAGTGTAAGAGAGAGCCTTAGTTGCCATATGGAGTTATCTTGGCTTTAACTGCCGTGATATTGGCTTTCTAAATCAGCGTCCGATCAAGGTGAAGTCTTTAGTTGCATCATTACTTCCTGCGGTGAGGTATGTTTTATAGGGCTTTTCTGAGCAGTCGGAGTATCCAAAAAATTTGCGATGTTTCACGATTGGTGTAGTCCGTTAAATTGAAGGGCATGAAGATGGGGGCGAAGCAAAATCACATGCTTTCTCATCATCCATCTTAAGCCAGTTGCAACCTCGATCCTGAATCGATGATTGAAACAAAGGCTGTCTCTTGATTCCTCTCGTGAGCTTCCATATTGAGAATCCACTATTACCATCTGGACCAACACTCTCCAATAAGGTATCAAGGTTTGCTTTAGCTATCAGATGGCGCTTAGTAGAACTTGAATATTGCTGGTAAATGCTAGGATCTCCTGTCGCGATGTTTTGTCTTCTGGGGCGTCTTTTGTGGCTGAGGAAGTCCCTAGCCTGCACGTTAGACCAACTTGGAGACGGGTTGGTGTAGCCTGCCTTGCAGCTTCAATGATTGCAGTTGTGAAGTAGTCCACGTACCCTTCCACCCTACTACAGCCTTGATGTGTTCTGCTTGTGCAGACTTCATTTTTGTAAGACTTCTAAGACTTCGTCTTCATCTAGTTCAAAGGCAGCACTTTCACCCTGATTTGTTGCTGTCTAAAGCCTTTGGCGATCCTAAAATCGATGGCAGTTGAAGAGGCAGTTGCACGATAGGGGTAGCATGTGGCTTCTCCAGTTGCGATGTCGAGTCGTTCTCCTGCAAGTGCAGAACACAGCACTCTACCTCTGGTACACATCCTGTAATTTCCCCACCATATGTTTTTTGCATTCGAGTCACCTGCCACAACGAATTTTGTGCCAAATTGTGAACTGCCCAACAATAGCATCTGTCCATCTAAGATTCAGAGGGCAGTACTGCTTACAGTCAGCTGAATATTTACTGCCTGGAGGAGAAGTGGGTTTCTGACAACAGGAGGATGTATATGTCGTGAAGCTCAATAATAGCGAGCATCTCATTGGTCTTCCATTTAAATTCCAGGCTGCCATCTTAAGAGGAACCATTTTTAAATGCACAGGGCGAATGACGGGTCTATAGACGTAGTTGCATCAACGTTTCCACTAACGACATCATTCAGTCAAGCCTAGAAAAAAACTGTTCCAGTTGGGAGTCCAGGATGGTAGTTAGAAGCAGTGGCGGCAGGCGAATGAATTGGCTGAACAGCAGGTTGATTGATTCTGACAACGGTCGCAAAAGACGGCCTTCCAGCGCCAAGGGCAGGGGATCTGTTTATAGGACCAGCAGCGGTGGGTTCGTTGGTCATCAAATGATGCTTACGAGTAGAAGCTTATTTTAGGTAATTAATGCAACCTTTAAAGTTAGCTGCATGGGGCTTTCCACAGTGCTGCGTCACACAGAGCAGCGTCTGGCATCATCTTGCTTGAGCCTACCATCCAAAGTGGGGTGCTTTTTTCCACATTCTCTGCAAATAAATAGCCGAGAGCTCTACGTCTATGGCATTGTACACGCTGGAGTTGCTGACGAGTTTTCTCCCATGTCACTCGATGCTTGCAGACGACAAGAATGTTGTTAACAAGCTTGTTATTTTCCGCCTTTTTGAGATCAATAAACCTAATATTAAGAGGAAGTGAGGTCGACTTAATGCGTGGCGTATATTCTATTCTGTACAACGCTATGGCCTTCATTCTGAAGGCATACGATGATGTCCTCCGATGAAGCTCCATTAACACTAACTCCATTAACACTAACTCCATTCCTTAAAGCACGAATAAGGGCGTCTTTCGATCATTGTCACTCGAAATCTTCTTTGCTTAGGGGTTGGAAGCGATTTGTGGAGTTGATTGATGGCGGATCCGATTTTGCCTTTTTTGCCTTCTTTGAGTGGATGGCTGTGCCTGCTCTCTTGTTGTTCCTTCCCTTAGCTGGTGTAAAAGAGACATCTTGCCATCCTGCAGAAGGTAGGGGATACGCTACTGAGCTTACAAGAGACATGCTTTGAGTCGTACTGTCAGAAGTAAAACATACTTAGCGAGAAAGTAAAGATCCAAATTGTATTTGAAATACTCATCTTCAGCAAATGCTCAAGAATCTCTCTTGGTCCAGCGCCAGCAATTTGCCTTATCAACT
>NW_022611388.1:0-57908 GCF_004382195.2 Drosophila sechellia
CGCAATAATATGAAATATTTTTTGATTTTGATTGTCGATTATCAAAACAACATAAGAACTTATTTTAAAAATATAACGAATTATTTAGATACAAACCTCTTATTCTTTGGTCCTTGATTACGACATCCTTTGTTCTAATTTTACATCCGCGCAGCTCCTGAAACTACATCGCAGGTCATCTAGCTTATTGGCTCCCAGAGGGTACATGAAATTAAAACAAAACCATTACAAGTTTAGTGTTATTTGTAAACACAATGGGCATAAGTTTTAATTAGCATTAACGATGACGTGGCCAAGAATAGAACTAACTTAATATCAAATGGACCACGTCATCAATATATGAATACCATCTGTGGTACGTACATTTCCTACGAACTGGAATTTTGTGTTAAATTCGATATTGTTAATATTTTTATGAAGTAAATTTTGTGTACACCTTAGCATATTTAGTCATGTATATCTATTAGCAATTGTTGTAAATTTTATGTTGTAGTTAATTACCGCTAATTAATAATAAATATTTTTTGATTTTGATTGTTTATAATCAAAACTATCTATACATAACATAAGAACATAAGAACCTATTTTAAAAATATAACGAATTATTTAGATATAAACCTCTTATTCTATGGTCCTTGATTTATGACATCCTTTGCGCTGACTGTACATTCGGATAGCTCCTAATATTACATCGTAGGTCATCTAGCGTATTGGCTTCCAGAGGGAACTTATAATTGAAACTAAACCATTATAACTTTCACAGTAGCATATTTTGTTATGTATATCTATTAGCAATTGTTATAAATTTCATGTTGTAGTTAATAACCGCTAATTAATATTAAATATTTTTTGATTTTGATTGTCGATTTTCAAAACAACATAAAGAACTTATTTTAGAAATATAACGAATTATTTAGATACGAACCTCTTATTCTTTGGTCCTTGATTTACGACATCCTTTGTTCTGATTTTGCATCAGCGCAGCTCCTGAAACTACATCGCAGGTCATCTAGCTTATTGGCTCCCAGAGGGTACATGAAATTAAAACAAAACCATTACAAGTTTAGTTTTATTAGTAAACAGCATACGTTTTAATTAGCATTTACGATGACGTGGCCAAGACTAGAACTGACTCAATTTCAAAAAACATTATATATAAAATGATCAAATATTATAAATTAAAAATATACTAGAAAGATTAATTTCACTTAAAAATATTCTAAAAATATTCGGTAAATATATGTTAAAAATATTAAGTTGACAAAGACTAGAAATATATACTAGAAACAAAAACTATATTTGCACTGTGCCGTGTAGCTTACGTGCCACTAATGAGAATCGAGGCGAAGGGCGCAAAACTTTTATTTGCAAAATTTTCCATTTGCTTAGTTTAATTTAAATAACTAATATTTAAAAAATATTCTAAAAATATTCGGTATATATATGTTAAAAATACTAAGTTGACAAACACTAGAAATATATACCATAAACAAAAACTATATTTGTACTGTGCCGTGTAGCTTACGTGCCACTAATGAGAATCGAGGAGGAGGGCGCAAAAAAAATATTCTAAAAATATTCGGTAAATATATGTTAAAAATATTAAGTTGACAAACACTAGAAATATATATAGAAACAAAAACTATATTTGCACTGTGCCGTGTAGCTTACGTGCCACTAATGAGAATCGAGGAGGAGGGCTCAAAATTTTTACTTGCAAAATTTTCCATTTGCTTAGTTTAATTTCTAATTTAATTACTTAATCTCTCATTGTGTGTGTGTGCCATCTTCAGTTTGCAGCCTTTGGGATAATCTTTTGTCTCCCTCAAGTGTGTGTCTGTATGTGTGTGTGTTGGCTAATTAATATTAAATATTTTTTGATTTTCATTGTCGATTATCAAAACAACATAAGAACTTATTTTAAAAATATAACGAATTATTTAGATACGAACCTCTTATTCTTTGGTCCTTGATTTACGACATCCCTTGTTCTAATTTTACATCCGCGCAGCTCCTGAAACTACATCGCAGGTCATCTAGCTTATTGGCTCCCAGAGGGTACATGTAATTAAAACAAAACCATTACAAGTTTAGTTTTATTTGTAAACACAATGGGCATAAGTTTTAATTAGCATTAACGATGACGTGGCCAAGAATGGAACTGACTTAATATCAAATGGACCACGTCATCAATATATGAATACCATCTCTGGTACGTAGATTTCCTACGAATTGGAATTTTATATTAAATACGATATTGTCAATATTTTTATGAAGTAAATTTTGTGTTCACCTCAGCATCGTTAGTCATGTATATCTATTAGCAATTATTTTAAATTTCATGTTGCTAGTTAATTACCGCTAATTAATATTAAATACTTTTTGATTTTGATTGTCGATTATCAAAACAACATAAAACTTATTTTAAAAATATAACGAATTATTTAGATACGAACCTCTTATTCTTTGGTCCTTGATTTACGACATCCCTTGTTCTAATTTTACATCCGCGCAGCTCCTGAAACTACATCGCAGGTCATCTAGCTTATTGGCTCCCAGAGGGTACATGTAATTAAAACAAAACCATTACAAGTTAGTTTATTTGTAAACACAATGGGCATAAGTTTTAATTAGCATTAACGATGACGTGGCCAAGAATAGAACTGACTTAATATCAAATACACTCATCAATTATGAATACCTCTCTGGTACGTAGATTTCCTATGAATTGGAATTTTTTTAAAGAATTCGATATTGTCAATATTTTTATGAAGTAATTTTGTGTTCACTAGCTTTAGTCATGTATATCTATTAGCATTTTTTAATTTATGTTGCTAGTTATTACGCTAATTAATATAAATATTTTTGATTTGATTGTCGATTATCAAAACAAATAAGAACTTATTTTAAAAATATAACGAATTATTTAGATACGAACCTCTTATTCTTTGGTCCTTGATTTACGACATCCTTTGTTCTAATTTTACATCCGCGCAGCTCCTGAAACTACATCGCAGGTCATCTAGCTTATTGGCTCCCAGAGGGTACATGAATTAAAACAAAACCATTACAAGTTAGTTTATTTGTAAACACAATGGCATAAGTTTTAATTAGCATTAACGATGACGTGGCCAAGAATAGAACTGACTTAATATCAAAACATCAATATATGAATACCATCTCTGGTACGTAGATTTCCTAGAATTGGAATTTTTTTAAATTCGATATTGTCAATATTTTTATGAAGTAATTTTGTGTTCACCTAGCTCTTAGTCATGTATATCTATTAGCATTTTTTAAATTTCATGTTGCTAGTTAATTACCGCTAATTAATATTAAATATTTTTATTTGATTCGATTTCAAAACAAATAAAACTTATTTTAAAAATATACGAATTATTTAGATACAAACCTCTTATTCTATGGTCCTTGAATTACGACATCCTTTGTTCTGATTTTACACCAGCGCAGCTCCTGAAACTACATCGCAGGTCATCTAGCTTATTGGCTCCCAGAAGGTACATGAAATTAAAATAAAACCATTACAAGTTTAGTGGTATTTGTAAACACAATGGGCATAAGTTTTAATTAGCATTAACGATGACGTGGCCAAGAATAGAACTAACTTAATATCAAATGGACCACGTCATCAATATATGAATACCATCTGTGGTACGTACATTTCCTACGAACTGGAATTTTGTGTTAAATTCGATATTGTTAATATTTTTATGAATAAATTTTTTGTACACCTTAGCATATTTAGTCATGTATATCTATTAGCAATTGTTGTAATTTTATGTTGTAGTTAATTACCGCTAATTAATAATAAATATTTTTTGATTTTGATTGTTTATAATCAAAACTATCTATACATAACATAAGAACATAAGAACCTATTTTAAAAATATAACGAATTATTTAGATATAAACTCTTATTCTATGGTCCTTGATTTATGACATCCTTTGCGCTGACTGTACATTCGGATAGCTCCTAATATTACATCGTAGGTCATCTAGCGTATTGGCTTCCAGAGGGAACTTATAATTGAAACTAAACCATTATAACTTTCACAGTAGCATATTTTGTTATGTATATCTATTAGCAATTGTTATAAATTTCATGTTGTAGTTAATAACCGCTAATTAATATTAAATATTTTTTGATTTTGATTGTCGATTTTCAAAACAACATAAAAACTTATTTTAGAAATATAACGAATTATTTAGATACGAACCTCTTATTCTTTGGTCCTTGATTTACGACATCCTTTGTTCTGATTTTGCATCAGCGGAGCTCCTGAAACTACATCGGAGGTCATCTAGCTTATTGGCTCCCAGAGGGTACATGAAATTAAAACAAAACCATTACAAGTTTAGTTTTATTAGTAAACAGCATACGTTTTAATTAGCATTTACGATGACGTGGCCAAGACTAGAACTGACTCAATTTCAAAAAACATTATATATAAAATGATCAAATATTATAAATTAAAAATATACTAGAAAGATTAATTTCACTTAAAAATATTCTAAAAATATTCGGTAAATATATGTTAAAAATATTAAGTTGACAAAGACTAGAAATATATACTAGAAACAAAAACTATATTTGCACTGTGCCGTGTAGCTTACGTGCCACTAATGAGAATCGAGGCGAAGGGCGCAAAATTTTATTTGCAAAATTTTCCATTTGCTTAGTTTAATTTAAATAACTAATATTTAAAAAATATTCTAAAAATATTCGGTATATATATGTTAAAAATACTAAGTTGACAAACACTAGAATATATACCATAAACAAAAACTATATTTGCACTGTGCCGTGTAGCTTACGTGCCACTAATGAGAATCGAGGAGGAGGGCGCAAAAAAAATATTCTAAAAATATTCGGTAAATATATGTTAAAAATATTAAGTTGACAAACACTAGAAATATATACTAGAAACAAAAACTATATTTGCACTGTGCCGTGTAGCTTACGTGCCACTAATGAGAATCGAGGAGGAGGGCTCAAAATTTTTACTTGCAAAATTTTCCATTTGCTTAGTTTAATTTCTAATTTAATTACTTATCTCTCATTGTGTGTGTGTGCCATCTTCAGTTTGCAGCCTTTGGGATAATCTTTTGTCTCCCTCAAGTGTGTGTCTGTATGTGTGTGTGTTGGCTAATTAATATTAAATATTTTTTGATTTTCATTGTCGATTATCAAAACAACATAAGAACTTATTTTAAAAATATAACGAATTATTTAGATACGAACCTCTTATTCTTTGGTCCTTGATTTACGACATCCCTTGTTCTAATTTTACATCCGCGCAGCTCCTGAAACTACATCGCGGTCATCTAGCTTATTGGCTCCCAGAGGGTACATGTAATTAAAACAAAACCATTACAAGTTTAGTTTTATTTGTAAACACAATGGGCATAAGTTTTAATTAGCATTAACGATGACGTGGCCAAGAATGGAACTGACTTAATATCAAATGGACCACGTCATCAATATATGAATACGTAGATTTCCTACGAATTGGAATTTTATATTAAATACGATATTGTCAATATTTTTATGAAGTAAATTTTGTGTTCACCTCAGCATCGTTAGTCATGTATATCTATTAGCAATTATTTTAAATTTCATGTTGCTAGTTAATTACCGCTAATTAATATTAAATACTTTTTGATTTTGATTGTCGATTATCAAAACAACATTAAAACTTATTTTAAAAATATAACGAATTATTTAGATACGAACTTCTTATTCTTTGGTCCTTGATTTACGACATCCCTTGTTCTAATTTTACATCCGCGCAGCTCCTGAAACTACATCGCAGGTCATCTAGCTTATTGGCTCCCAGAGGGTACATGTAATTAAAACAAAACCATTACAAGATTAGTTTTATTTGTAAACACAATGGGCATAAGTTTTAATTAGCATTAACGATGACGTGGCCAAGAATAGAACTGACTTAATATCAAACATCAATTATGAATACCATCTCTGGTACGTAGATTTCATATGAATTGGAATTTTATTTAAAAATTCGATATTGTCAATATTTTTATGAAGTAAATTTTGTGTTCACCTAGCTCTTTAGTCATGTATATCTATTAGCAATTATTTTAAATTTCATGTTGCTAGTTAATTACCGCTAATTAATATGAAATATTTTTTGATTATGATTGTCGATTATCAAAACAATATAAGAACTTATTTTAAAAATATAACGAATTATTTAGATACGAACCTCTTATTCTTTGGTCCTTGATTACGACATCCTTTGTTCTAATTTTACATCCGCGCAGCTCCTGAAACTACATCGCAGGTCATCTAGCTTATTGGCTCCCAGAGGGTACATGTAATTAAAACAAAACCATTACAAGTTTAGTTTTATTTGTAAACACAATGGGCATAAGTTTTAATTAGCATTAACGATGACGTGGCCAAGAATAGAACTGACTTAATATCAAATGGACCACGTCATCAATATATGAATACCGTCTCTGGTACGTAGATTTCCTACGAATTGGAATTTTATATTAAATTCGATATTGTCAATATTTTTATGAAGTAAATTTTGTGTTCACCTCAGCATCGTTAGTCATGTATATCTATTAGCAATTATTTTAAATTTCATGTTGCTAGTTAATTACCGCTAATTAATATAAATATTTTTTGATTTTGATTGTCGATTATCAAAACAATATAAGAACTTATTTTAAAAATATAACGAATTATTTAGATACGAACCTCTTATTCTTTGGTCCTTGATTTACGACATCCTTTGTTCTAATTTTACATCCGCGCAGCTCCTGAAACTACATCGCAGGTCATCTAGCTTATTGGCTCCCAGAGGGTACATGTAATTAAAACAAAACCATTACAAGTTTAGTTTATTTGTAAACACAATGGGCATAAGTTTTAATTAGCATTAACGATGACGTGGCCAAGAATAGAACTGACTTAATATCAAACATCAATTATGAATACCATCTCTGGTACGTAGATTTCTACGAATTGGAATTTTATTTAAATTCGATATTGTCAATATTTTTATGAAGTAAATTTTGTGTTCACCTAGCTCTTTAGTCATGTATATCTATTAGCAATTATTTTAAATTTCATGTTGCTAGTTAATTACCGCTAATTAATATGAAATATTTTTTGATTATGATTGTCGATTATCAAAACAATATAAGAACTTATTTTAAAAATATAACGAATTATTTAGATACGAACCTCTTATTCTTTGGTCCTTGATTTACGACATCCTTTGTTCTAATTTTACATCCGCGCAGCTCCTGAAACTACATCGCAGGTCATCTAGCTTATTGGCTCCCAGAGGGTACATGTAATTAAAACAAAACCATTACAAGATTAGTTTATTTGTAAACACAATGGGCATAAGTTTTAATTAGCATTAACGATGACGTGGCCAAGAATAGAACTGACTTAATATCAAACATCAATTATGAATACCATCTCTGGTACGTAGATTTCCTAGAATTGGAATTTTATTTAAAATTCGATATTGTCAATATTTTTATGAAGTAAATTTTGTGTTCACCTAGCATCTTAGTCATGTATATCTATTAGCAATTATTTTAAATTTCATGTTGCTAGTTAATTACCGCTAATTAATATGAAATATTTTTTGATTATGATTGTCGATTATCAAAACAATATAAGAACTTATTTTAAAAATATAACGAATTATTTAGATACGAACCTCTTATTCTTTGGTCCTTGATTTACGACATCCTTTGTTCTAATTTTACATCCGCGCAGCTCCTGAAACTACATCGCAGGTCATCTAGCTTATTGGCTCCCAGAGGGTACATGTAATTAAAACAAAACCATTACAAGTTTAGTTTATTTGTAAACACAATGGGCATAAGTTTTAATTAGCATTAACGATGACGTGGCCAAGAATAGAACTGACTTAATATCAAAACCATCAATATATGAATACCATCTCTGGTACGTAGATTTCCTATGAATTGGAATTTTATTTAAAATTCGATATTGTCAATATTTTTATGAAGTAAATTTTGTGTTCACCTAGCATCTTTAGTCATGTATATCTATTAGCAATTATTTTAAATTTCATGTTGCTAGTTAATTACCGCTAATTAATATGAAATATTTTTTGATTTGATTGTCGATTATCAAAACAATATAAGAACTTATTTTAAAAATATAACGAATTATTTAGATACGAACCTCTTATTCTTTGGTCCTTGATTTACGACATCCTTTGTTCTAATTTTACATCCGCGCAGCTCCTGAAACTACATCGCAGGTCATCTAGCTTATTGGCTCCCAGAGGGTACATGTAATTAAAACAAAACCATTACAAGTTTAGTTTATTTGTAAACACAATGGGCATAAGTTTTAATTAGCATTAACGATGACGTGGCCAAGAATAGAACTGACTTAATATCAAATACCATCATCAATTATGAATACCATCTCTGGTACGTAGATTTCCTACGAATTGGAATTTTATTTAAACATTCGATATTGTCAATATTTTTATGAAGTAAATTTTGTGTTCACCTAGCGTCTTTAGTCATGTATATCTATTAGCAATTATTTTAAATTTCATGTTGCTAGTTAATTACCGCTAATTAATATGAAATATTTTTTGATTTGATTGTCGATTATCAAAACAATATAAGAACTTATTTTAAAAATATAACGAATTATTTAGATACGAACCTCTTATTCTTTGGTCCTTGATTTACGACATCCTTTGTTCTAATTTTACATCCGCGCAGCTCCTGAAACTACATCGCAGGTCATCTAGCTTATTGGCTCCCAGAGGGTACATGTAATTAAAACAAAACCATTACAAGTTTAGTTTATTTGTAAACACAATGGGCATAAGTTTTAATTAGCATTAACGATGACGTGGCCAAGAATAGAACTGACTTAATATCAAACATCAATTATGAATACCATCTCTGGTACGTAGATTTCCTACGAATTGGAATTTTATTTAAACATTCGATATTGTCAATATTTTTATGAAGTAAATTTTGTGTTCACCTAGCATCTTAGTCATGTATATCTATTAGCAATTATTTTAAATTTCATGTTGCTAGTTAATTACCGCTAATTAATATGAAATATTTTTTGATTTGATTGTCGATTATCAAAACAATATAAGAACTTATTTTAAAAATATAACGAATTATTTAGATACGAACCTCTTATTCTTTGGTCCTTGATTTACGACATCCTTTGTTCTAATTTTACATCCGCGCAGCTCCTGAAACTACATCGCAGGTCATCTAGCTTATTGGCTCCCAGAGGGTACATGTAATTAAAACAAAACCATTACAAGTTTAGTGTTATTTGTAAACACAATGGGCATAAGTTTTAATTAGCATTAACGATGACGTGGCCAAGAATAGAACTGACTTAATATCAAATGGACCACGTCATCAATATATGAATACCGTCTCTGGACGTAGATTTCCTATGAATTGGAATTTTTTTAAAATTCGATATTGTCAATATTTTTATGAAGTACATTTTGTGTTCACCTTAGCGTCTTTAGTCATGTATATCTATTAGCAATTGTTTTAAATTTCATGTTGCTAGTTAATTACCGCTAATTAATATGAAATATTTTTTGATTTGATTGTCGATTATCAAAACAATATAAGAACTTATTTTAAAAATATAACGAATTATTTAGATACGAACCTCTTATTCTTTGGTCCTTGATTTACGACATCCTTTGTTCTAATTTTACATCCGCGCAGCTCCTGAAACTACATCGCAGGTCATCTAGCTTATTGGCTCCCAGAGGGTACATGTAATTAAAACAAAACCATTACAAGTTTAGTTTATTTGTAAACACAATGGGCATAAGTTTTAATTAGCATTAACGATGACGTGGCCAAGAATGAACTGACTTAATATCAAATGGACCACGTCATCAATATATGAATACCATCTCTGGTACGTAGATTTCCTACGAATTGGAATTTTATTTAAATTCGATATTGTCAATATTTTTATGAAGTAAATTTTGTGTTCACCTCAGCATCTTTAGTCATGTATATCTATTAGCAATTATTTTAAATTTCATGTTGCTAGTTAATTACCGCTAATTAATATAAATATTTTTGATTTGATTGTCGATTATCAAAACAATATAAGAACTTATTTTAAAAATATAACGAATTATTTAGATACGAACCTCTTATTCTTTGGTCCTTGATTTACGACATCCTTTGTTCTAATTTTACATCCGCGCAGCTCCTGAAACTACATCGCAGGTCATCTAGCTTATTGGCTCCCAGAGGGTACATGTAATTAAAACAAAACCATTACAAGTTTAGTGTTATTTGTAAACACAATGGGCATAAGTTTTAATTAGCATTAACGATGACGTGGCCAAGAATAGAACTGACTTAATATCAAATGGACCACGTCATCAATTATGAATACCATCTCTGGTACGTAGATTTCCTATGAATTGGAATTTTATTTAAAAATTCGATATTGTCAATATTTTTATGAAGTAAATTTTGTGTTCACCTAAGCGTCTTTAGTCATGTATATCTATTAGCAATTATTTTAAATTTCATGTTGCTAGTTAATTACCGCTAATTAATATGAAATATTTTTTGATTATGATTGTCGATTATCAAAACAATATAAGAACTTATTTTAAAAATATAACGAATTATTTAGATACGAACCTCTTATTCTTTGGTCCTTGATTTACGACATCCTTTGTTCTAATTTTACATCCGCGCAGCTCCTGAAACTACATCGCAGGTCATCTAGCTTATTGGCTCCCAGAGGGTACATGTAATTAAAACAAAACCATTACAAGTTTAGTTTATTTGTAAACACAATGGGCATAAGTTTTAATTAGCATTAACGATGACGTGGCCAAGAATAGAACTGACTTAATATCAAAACCATCAATTATGAATACCATCTCTGGTACGTAGATTTCCTATGAATTGGAATTGTTTTTAAAAAATTCGATATTGTCAATATTTTTATGAAGTAATTTTGTGTTCACCTAGCGTCTTTAGTCATGTATATCTATTAGCATTGTTTTAAATTTCATGTTGCTAGTTAATTACCGCTAATTAATATGAAATATTTTTTGATTATGATTGTCGATTATCAAAACAATATAAGAACTTATTTTAAAAATATAACGAATTATTTAGATACGAACCTCTTATTCTTTGGTCCTTGATTTACGACATCCTTTGTTCTAATTTTACATCCGCGCAGCTCCTGAAACTACATCGCAGGTCATCTAGCTTATTGGCTCCCAGAGGGTACATGAATTAAAACAAAACCATTACAAGTTAGTTTATTTGTAAACACAATGGGCATAAGTTTTAATTAGCATTAACGATGACGTGGCCAAGAATAGAACTGACTTAATATCAAACATCAATTATGAATACCATCTCTGGTACGTAGATTTCCTAGAATTGGAATTTTATTTAAAAATTCGATATTGTCAATATTTTTATGAAGTAAATTTTGTGTTCACCTCAGCATCGTTAGTCATGTATATCTATTAGCAATTATTTTAAATTTCATGTTGCTAGTTAATTACCGCTAATTAATATGAAATATTTTTTGATTTTGATTGTCGATTATCAAAACAATATAAGAACTTATTTTAAAAATATAACGAATTATTTAGATACGAACCTCTTATTCTTTGGTCCTTGATTTACGACATCCTTTGTTCTAATTTTACATCCGCGCAGCTCCTGAAACTACATCGCAGGTCATCTAGCTTATTGGCTCCCAGAGGGTACATGAAATTAAAACAAAACCATTACAAGTTTAGTGTTATTTGTAAACACAATGGGCATAAGTTTTAATTAGCATTAACGATGACGTGGCCAAGAATAGAACTGACTTAATATCAAATGGACCACGTCATCAATATATGAATACCGTCTCTGGGACGTAGATTTCCTATGAATTGGAATTGTTTTTAAAAAATTCGGTATTGTCAATATTTTTATGAAGTACATTTTGTGCTCACCTTAGCGTCTTTAGTCATGTATATCTATTAGCACTTGTTTTAAATTTCATGTTGCTAGTTAATTACCGCTAATTAATATGAAATATTTTTTGATTTGATTGTCGATTATCAAAACAATATAAGAACTTATTTTAAAAATATAACGAATTATTTAGATACGAACCTCTTATTCTTTGGTCCTTGATTTACGACATCCTTTGTTCTAATTTTACATCCGCGCAGCTCCTGAAACTACATCGCAAGTTTAGTTTTATTAGTAAACAGCATACGTTTTAATTAGCATTTACGATGACGTGGCCAAGACTAGAACTGACTCAATTTCAAAAAACATTATATATAAAATGATCAAATATTATAAATTAAAAATATACTAGAAAGATTAATTTCACTTAAAAATATTCTAAAAATATTCGGTAAATATATGTTAAAAATATTAAGTTGACAAAGACTAGAAATATATACTAGAAACAAAAACTATATTTGCACTGTGCCGTGTAGCTTACGTGCCACTAATGAGAATCGAGGCGAAGGGCGCAAAACTTTTATTTGCAAAATTTTCCATTTGCTTAGTTTAATTTAAATAACTAATATTTAAAAAATATTCTAAAAATATTCGGTATATATATGTTAAAAATACTAAGTTGACAAACACTAGAAATATATACCATAAACAAAAACTATATTTGCACTGTGCCGTGTAGCTTACGTGCCACTAATGAGAATCGAGGAGGAGGGCGAAAAAAAATATTCTAAAAATATTCGGTAAATATATGTTAAAAATATTAAGTTGACAAACACTAGAAATATATACTAGAAACAAAAACTATATTTGCACTGTGCCGTGTAGCTTACGTGCCACTAATGAGAATCGAGGAGGAGGGCTCAAAATTTTTACTTGCAAAATTTTCCATTTGCTTAGTTTAATTTCTAATTTAATTACTTATTCTCTCATTGTGTGTGTGTGCCATCTACAGTTTGCAGCCTTTGGGATAATCTTTTGTCTCCCTCAAGTGTGTGTCTGTATGTGTGTGTGTTGGCTAATTAATATTAAATATTTTTTGATTTTCATTGTCGATTATCAAAACAACATAAAACTTATTTTAAAAATATAACGAATTATTTAGATACGAACCTCTTATTCTTTGGTCCTTGATTTACGACATCCTTGTTCTAATTTTACATCCGCGCAGCTCCTGAAACTACATCGCCGGTCATCTAGCTTATTGGCTCCCAGAGGGTACATGTAATTAAAACAAAACCATTACAAGTTTAGTTTATTTGTAAACACAATGGGCATAAGTTTTAATTAGCATTAACGATGACGTGGCCAAGAATAGAACTGACTTAATATCAAACATCAATTATGAATACCATCTCTGGTACGTAGATTTCCTACGAATTGGAATTTTATTTAAAATTCGATATTGTCAATATTTTTATGAAGTAAATTTTGTGTTCACCTCAGCATCGTTAGTCATGTATATCTATTAGCAATTATTTTAAATTTCATGTTGCTAGTTAATTACCGCTAATTAATATTAAATATTTTTGATTTTGATTGTCGATTATCAAAACAACATAAGAACTTATTTTAAAAATATAACGAATTATTTAGATACGAACCTCTTATTCTTTGGTCCTTGATTTACGACATCCTTTGTTCTAATTTTACATCCGCGCAGCTCCTGAAACTACATCGCAGGTCATCTAGCTTATTGGCTCCCAGAGGGTACATGAAATTAAAACAAAACCATTACAAGTTTAGTGTTATTTGTAAACACAATGGGCATAAGTTTTAATTAGCATTAACGATGACGTGGCCAAGAATAGAACTGACTTAATATCAAATGGACCACGTCATCAATATATGAATACCGTCTCTGGGACGTAGATTTCCTATGAATTGGAATTGTTTTTAAAAAATTCGGTATTGTCAATATTTTTATGAAGTAAATTTTGTGTTCACCTTAGCGTCTTTAGTCATGTATATCTATTAGCAATTGTTTTAAATTTCATGTTGCTAGTTAATTACCGCTAATTAATATGAAATATTTTTTGATTATGATTGTCGATTATCAAAACAATATAAGAACTTATTTTAAAAATATAACGAATTATTTAGATACGAACCTCTTATTCTTTGGTCCTTGATTTACGACATCCTTTGTTCTAATTTTACATCCGCGCAGCTCCTGAAACTACATCGCAGGTCATCTAGCTTATTGGCTCCCAGAGGGTACATGTAATTAAAACAAAACCATTACAAGTTTAGTGTTATTTGTAAACACAATGGGCATAAGTTTTAATTAGCATTAACGATGACGTGGCCAAGAATAGAACTGACTTAATATCAAATGGACCACGTCATCAATATATGAATACCATCTCTGGTACGTAGATTTCCTACGAATTGGAATTTTATATTAAATCGATATTGTCAATATTTTTATGAAGTAAATTTTGTGTTCACCTAGCATTTAGTCATGTATATCTATTAGCAATTATTTTAAATTTCATGTTGCTAGTTAATTACCGCTAATTAATATTAAATATTTTTGATTTTGATTGTCGATTATCAAAACAACATAAGAACTTATTTTAAAAATATAACGAATTATTTAGATACGAACCTCTTATTCTTTGGTCCTTGATTTACGACATCCTTGTTCTAATTTTACATCCGCGCAGCTCCTGAAACTACATCGCAGGTCATCTAGCTTATTGGCTCCCAGAGGGTACATGAAATTAAAACAAAACCATTACAAGTTTAGTTTATTTGTAAACACAATGGGCATAAGTTTTAATTAGCATTAACGATGACGTGGCCAAGAATAGAACTGACTTAATATCAATGACCATCATCAATTATGAATACCATCTCTGGTACGTAGATTTCCTACTGAATTGGAATTTTATTTAAAAATTCGATATTGTCAATATTTTTATGAAGTAAATTTTGTGTTCACCTAGCATCTTAGTCATGTATATCTATTAGCAATTATTTTAAATTTCATGTTGCTAGTTAATTACCGCTAATTAATATGAAATATTTTTTGATTTTGATTGTCGATTATCAAAACAATATAAGAACTTATTTTAAAAATATAACGAATTATTTAGATACGAACCTCTTATTCTTTGGTCCTTGATTTACGACATCCTTTGTTCTAATTTTACATCCGCGCAGCTCCTGAAACTACATCGCAGGTCATCTAGCTTATTGGCTCCCAGAGGGTACATGAAATTAAAACAAAACCATTACAAGTTTAGTGTTATTTGTAAACACAATGGGCATAAGTTTTAATTAGCATTAACGATGACGTGGCCAAGAATAGAACTGACTTAATATCAAATGGACCACGTCATCAATATATGAATACCGTCTCTGGACGTAGATTTCCTATGAATTGGAATTTTTTTAAAAATTCGTATTGTCAATATTTTTATGAAGTAAATTTTGTGTTCACCTTAGCGTCTTTAGTCATGTATATCTATTAGCAATTTTTTAAATTTCATGTTGCTAGTTAATTACCGCTAATTAATATGAAATATTTTTTGATTTTGATTGTCGATTATCAAAACAATATAAGAACTTATTTTAAAAATATAACGAATTATTTAGATACGAACCTCTTATTCTTTGGTCCTTGATTTACGACATCCTTTGTTCTAATTTTACATCCGCGCAGCTCCTGAAACTACATCGCAGGTCATCTAGCTTATTGGCTCCCAGAGGGTACATGAAATTAAAACAAAACCATTACAAGTTTAGTTTATTTGTAAACACAATGGGCATAAGTTTTAATTAGCATAACGATGACGTGGCCAAGAATAGAACTGACTTAATATCAAACATCAATTATGAATACCATCTCTGGTACGTAGATTTCCTATGAATTGGAATTGTTTTTAAAAAATTCGGTATTGTCAATATTTTTATGAAGTACATTTTGTGTTCACCTTAGCGTCTTTAGTCATGTATATCTATTAGCACTTGTTTTAAATTTCATGTTGCTAGTTAATTACCGCTAATTAATATTAAATATTTTTGATTTTGATCATCGATTGTCAAAACAACATAAGAACTTATTTTAAAAATATATCGAATTATTTAGATACAAACCTCTTATTCTATGGTCCTTGAATTACGACATCCTTTGTTCTGATTTTACACCAGCGCAGCTCCTGAAACTACATCGCAGGTCATCTAGCTTATTGGCTCCCAGAGGGTACATGAAATTAAAACAAAACCATTACAAGTTTAGTGGTATTTGTAAACACAATGGGCATAAGTTTTAATTAGCATCAACGATTACGTGGCCAAGAATAGAACTGACTTAATATCAAACATCAATTATGAATACCATCTCTGGTACGTAGATTTCCTATGAATTGGAATTGTTTTTAAAAAATTCGGTATTGTCAATATTTTATGAAGTACATTTTGTGTTCACCTTAGCGTCTTTAGTCATGTATATCTATTAGCACTTGTTTTGAATTTCATGTTGCTAGTTAATTACCGCTAATTAATATTAAATATTTTTTGATTTTGATTGTCGATTATCAAAACAACATAAGAACTTATTTTAAAAATATAACGAATTATTTAGATACGAACCTCTTATTCTTTGGTCCTTGATTTACGACATCCTTTGTTCTAATTTTACATCCGCGCAGCTCCTGAAACTACATCGCAGATCATCTAGCTTATTGGCTCCCAGAGGGTACATGAAATTAAAACAAAACCATTACAAGTTTAGTGTTATTTGTAAACACAATGGGCATAAGTTTTAATTAGCATTAACGATGACGTGGCCAAGAATGGAACTGACTAATATCAAATGGACCACGTCATCAATATATGAATACCATCTCTGGTACGTAGATTTCCTACGAATTGGAATTTTATATTAAATACGATATTGTCAATATTTTTATGAAGTAAATTTTGTGTTCACCTCAGCATCGTTAGTCATGTATATCTATTAGCAATTATTTTAAATTTCATGTTGCTAGTTAATTACCGCTAATTAATATTAAATACTTTTTGATTTTGATTGTCGATTAGCAAAACAACATTAGAACTTATTTTAAAAATATAACGAATTATTTAGATACGAACCTCTTATTTTTTGGTCCTTGATTTACGACATCCCTTGTTCTAATTTTACATCCGCGCAGCTCCTGAAACTACATCGCCGGTCATCTAGCTTATTGGCTCCCAGAGGGTACATGTAATTAAAACAAAACCATTACAAGTTTAGTTTTATTTGTAAACACAATGGGCATAAGTTTTAATTAGCATTAACGATAACGTGGCCAAGAATAGAACTGACTTAATATCAAATGGACCACGTCATCAATATATTAATACCGTCTCTGGGACGTAGATTTCCTACGAATTGGAATTTTATATTAAATTCGACATTGTCAATATTTTTATGAAGTAAATATTGTGTTCACCTTATCATATTTAGTCATGTATATCTATTAGCAAATGTTTTAAATTTAATGTTGCTAGTTAATTACCGCTAATTAATATTAAATATTTTTTGATTTTGATTGTCGATTATCAAAACAACATAAGAACTTATTTTAAAAATATATCGAATTATTTAGATACAAACCTCTTATTCTATGGTCCTTGATTTATGACATCCTTTTCGCTGATTGTACATTCGGATAGCTCCTAATATTACATCGTAGGTCATCTGGCGTATTGGCTTTCAGAGGGAACTTATAATTGAATCTAAACCATTATAACTTTCACAATAGCATATTTTGTTATGTATATCTATTAGCAATTGTTATAAATTTCATGTTGTAGTTAATAACCGCTAATTAATATTAAATATTTTTTGATTTGATTGTCTATTATCAAAACAACATAAGAAGTTATTTTAAAAATATATCGAGTTATTTAGATACAAACCTCTTATTCTATGGTCCTTGATTTATGACATCCTTGCTGATTGTACATTCGCATAGCTCCTAAAATTACATCGTAGGTTATCTAGCGTATTGGCTTCCAAAGGGAACTTATAATTGAAACTAAACCATTTTAACTTTCACAATAGCATATTTTGTTATGTATATCTATTAGCAATTGTTATAAATTTCATGTTGTAGTTAATAACCGCTAATTTTTTTTTTTTTTTTTTTGCTTTTTTTTTTATTTATTGAATCTTCTTGTGTAAGAACTAACAATAAGTTTAAAAATCTTAACTATAACAAGTATTTTTTGAACAGTTGTATTATTTTTCCAACTGTTCTATGATTAAACGGCCCTAATAATTTATTCGCTGGGTTGGTAGGTCCTTTCGCCGGAGACGGGAACGGCTGCTGAGCTGGATTAGCCCTCGCGCTAGGTGGTTGGAGTGCGTGTAAAGCTTCCTATGGTATTTTTCCTTAAGTTCCGTGATTGCGTTTATAACTGATGGGATATTTAAGTCTCTTTGGATGTTTTCACTCCGAACGTACCACGGTGCCCCAGTGATGGTTCTCAGAATCTTTGATTGTGCTCGCTGTATGATGTCAATATTGCTGTTGCTGGCATTGCCCCATAACTGTGAGCCATAGGTCCAGATAGGTTTCAATATAGAATTGTAGAGCAAGACCTTGTGATCTAGGCTGAGCGGAGAACCAGAGTTGATGAGCCAGTGTAAGTTGTTGGCTTTGAGTTTAAGTTGGGTTTTTTTGGCTTCAATGTGCCTGCGCCATGTGAGTCTTCTGTCAAGGTGTACGCTACCTCATCTGCTTTCGGGACTGGTATGTTGTTCAACAAGAGGGGAGGACAGTCTTGTCTGTTTAGCGTAAACGTCACGTGCTTGCATTTTTGCTCGTTTACTTTTATTCGCCAGTCAGAGAGCCACTACTCAATGTCGATGAGGTACAGTGCCAACTGTGCTGTAGCTTGGATAGGGGACCTTGAACGGCTAAGGATAGCTGTATCGTCGGCAAATGTGGATACCGTTAAGCGACTATTTGTAGAGATGTCGGTTGTATAGATGAGGTATAAGGTTGGCCCAAGAACGCTGCCTTGGGGGACTCCAACCTCAATTGTATGATCAGTGGAAGTGGCAGTGTTGCACCGCACTGCAAAGTCAATCTGAATGGTGGTTTCACGTTTTCTGCGTACAGGCGGAGGTGAATTAGTACAGGCGAGTGATCAGATGACAGGTCCGGCAGACATTCAGCTTTAACCAAACTGCGGGAAATATTTTTCGTAACTGCAAAGTCGATCAGGTCAGGCAGCTTATTGAGGTCTGATGGCCAGTATGTAGGTCTCCCGGGGGAAACATGGTCAAGTTTATTAGTGGCTTTTATTATAGTCTTATAAAGCTGTTATTAGAATTGTTATAAATTTTATGTTGTAGTTAATTACCGCTAATTAATAATAAATATTTTTTGATTTTGATTGTTTATAATCAAAACAACATAAGAACCTATTTTAAAAATATTACGAATTATTTAGATATAAACCTCTTATTCTATGGTATTTGATTTATGACATCCTTTGCGCTGACTATACATTCGGATAGCTCCTAATATTACATCGTAGGTCATCTAGCGTATTGGCTTCCAGAGGGAACTTATAATTGAAACTAAACCATTATAACTTTCACAGTAGCATATTTTGTTATGTATATCTATTAGCAATTGTTATAAATTTCATGTTGTAGTTAATAACCGCTAATTAATATGAAATATTTTTTAATTTTGATTGTCGATTTTCAAAACAACATAAAAACTTATTTTAGAAATATAACGAATTATTTAGATACGAACCTCTTATTCTTTGGTCCTTGATTTACGACATCCTTTGTTCTGATTTTGCATCAGCGCAGCTCCTGAAACAACATCGCAGGTCACCTAGCTTATTGGCTCCCAGAGGGTATATGAAATTAAAACAAAACCATTACAAGTTTAGTTTTATTAGTAAACAGCATACGTTTTAATTAGCATTTACGATGACGTGGCCAAGACTAGAACTGACTCAATTTCAAAAAACATTATATATAAAATGATCAAATATTATAAATTAAATATATACTAAAAAGATTAATTTCACTTAAAAATATTCTAAAAATATTCGGTAAATATATGTTAAAAATATTAAGTTGACAAAGACTAGAATTATATACTAGAAACAAAAACTATATTTGCACTGTGCCGTGTAGCTTACGTGCCACTAATGAGAATCGAGGCGAAGGGCGCAAAACTTTTATTTGCAAAATTTTCCATTTGCTTAGTTTAATTTAAATAACTTATATTTAAAAAATATTCTAAAAAAATTAAAAAAATATTTTAAAGTTGACAAACACTAGAAATATATACCATAAACAAAAACTATATTTGTACTGTGCCGTGTAGCTTACGTGCCACTAATGAGAATCGAGGAGGAGGGCGCAAAAAAAATATTCTAAAAATATTCGGTAAATATATGTTAAAAATATTAAGTTGACAAACACTAGAAATATATACCATAAACAAAAACTATATTTGTACTGTGCCGTGTAGCTTACGTGCCACTAATGAGAATCGAGGCGAAGGGCGCAAAATTTTTATTTGCAAAATTTTCCATTTGCTTAGTTTAATTTAAATTACTAATATTTAAAAAATATTCTAAAAATATTCGGTATATATATGTTAAAAATACTAAGTTGACAAACACTAGAAATATATACCATAAACAAAAACTATATTTGCACTGTGCCGTGTAGCTTACGTGCCACTAATGAGAATCGAGGTGGAGGGCTCAAAATTTTTACTTGCAAAATTTTCCATTTGCTTAGTTTAATTTCTAATTTATTTACTTATTCTCTCATTGTGTGTGTGTGCCATCTTCAGTTTGCAGCCTTTGGGATAATCTTTTATCTCCCTGAAATGTGTGTCTGTATGTGTGTGTGTGGGCTAATTAATATTAAATATTTTTTGATTTTCATTGTCGATTATCAAAACAACATAAGAACTTATTTTAAAAATATAACGAATTATTTAGATACGAACCTCTTATTCTTTGGTCCTTGATTTACGACATCCCTTGTTCTAATTTTAAATCCGCGCAGCTCCTGAAACTACATCGCAGGTCATCTAGCTAATTGGCTCCCAGAGGGTACATGTAATTAAAACAAAACCATTACAAGTTTAGTTTTATTTGTAAACACAATGGGCATAAGTTTTAATTAGCATTAACGATGACGTGGCCAAGAATAGAACTGACTTAATATCAAATGGACCACGTCATCAATATATGAATACCGTCTCTGGGACGTAGATTTCCTACGAATTGGAATTTTATATTAAATTCGATATTGTCAATATTTTTATAAAGTAAATTTTGTGTTCACCTTATCATATTTAGTCATGTATATCTATTAGCAAATGCTTTAAATTTCATGTTGCTAGTTAATTACCGCTAATTAATATTAAATATTTTTTGATTTTGATTGTCGATTATCAAAACATTATAAGAACTTATTTTAAAAATATATCGAATTATTTAGATACAAACCTTTTATTCTATGGTCCTTGATTTATGACATCCTTTTCGCTGATTGTACATTCGGATAGCTCCTAATATTACATCGTAGGTCATCTGGCGTATTGGCTTTCAGAGGGAACTTATAATTGAATCTAAACCATTATAACTTTCACAATAGCATATTTTGTTATGTATATCTATTAGCAATTGTTATAAATTTCATGTTGTAGTTAATAACCGCTAATTAATATTAAATATTTTTTGATTTGATTGTCTATTATCAAAACAACATAAGAACTTATTTTAAAAATATATCGAATTATTTAGATACAAACCTCTTATTCTATGGTCGTTGATTTATGACATCCTATTCGCTGATTGTACATTCGCATAGCTCCTGCAATTACATCGTAGTTTATCTAGCGTATTGGCTTCCAAAGGGAACTTATAATTGAAACTAAACCATTATAACTTTCACAATAGCATATTTTGTTATGTATATCTATTAGCAATTGTTATAAATTTCATGTTGTAGTTAATAACCGCTAATTTTTTTTTTTTTTTTTTGCCTTTTTTTTTATTTATTGAATCTTCTTGTGTAAGAACTAACAATAAGTTTAAAAATCTTAACTATAACAAGTATTTTTTGAACAGTTGTATTATTTTCCAACTGTTCTATGATTAAACGGCCCTAATAATTTATTCGCTGGGTTGGTAGGTCCTTTCGCCGGAGACGGGAACGGCTGCTGAGCTGGATTAGCCCTCGCGCTAGGTGGTTGGAGTGCGTGTAAAGCTTGCTATGGTATTTTTCCGTGATTGCGTAGGTAACTGATGGGATATTTAAGTCTCTTTGGATGTTTTCACTCCGAACGTACCACGGTGCCCCAGTGATGGTTCTCAGAATCTTTGATTGTGCTCGCTGTATGATGTCAATATTGCTGTTGCTGGCATTGCCCCATAACTGTGAGCCATAGGTCCAGATAGGTTTCAATATAGAATTGTAGAGCAAGACCTTGTGATCTAGGCTGAGCGGAGAACCAGAGTTGATGAGCCAGTGTAAGTTGTTGGCTTTGAGTTTAAGTTGGGTTTTTTTGGCTTCAATGTGCCTGCGCCATGTGAGTCTTCTGTCAAGGTGTACTCCTAGGTACGCTACCTCATCTGCTTTCGGGACTGGTATGTTGTTCAACAAGAGGGGAGGACAGTCTTGTCTGTTTAGCGTAAACGTCACGTGCTTGCATTTTTGCTCGTTTACTTTTATTCGCCAGTCAGAGAGCCACTACTCAATGTCGATGAGGTACAGTGCCAACTGTGCTGTAGCTTGGATAGGGGACCTTGAACGGCTAAGGATAGCTGTATCGTCGGCAAATGTGGATACCGTTAAGCGACTATTTGTAGAGATGTCGGTTGTATAGATGAGGTATAAGGTTGGCCCAAGAACGCTGCCTTGGGGGACTCCAGCCTCAATTGTATGATCAGTGGAAGTGGCAGTGTTGCACCGCACTGCAAACTTTCTGTCATAGAGGTAAGACTTTAGAAGTTTGTGTGTGCTTTCGGGTATGGATGTTTTAATTTTAAACATTAGGCCGTCGAGCCAGACTCTTTCGAATGCTTGGGATACGTCTAAAAATACTGCTGTACAGTATTCGCGATATTCAAATGTAGTTCTTATTTCCGTTGTAATACGATTCACCTGTTCAATGGTTCCATGGCTTTCGCGAAATCCAAATTGGTGGGCTGGGATTATATTGTGGTATATCAGATGTTGATTAAGTCGGATCAGCAGGCATTTTTCGAATAGTTTCGAAATACATGAGACTAGACTTATTGGTCTGTAAGATGAAGCGACTGTGTGGTTCTTACCAGGCTTTGGAATCATTATGATAATCGACCTCTTCCATCGTTGTGGAAAGTAACCAAGTTTGGTGATGGCATTAAAGAGCTTGATTATGTAGCGAACTGCAGAATGTGGCAGCTGGATGATCATTTCCGGTGTTATAAGGTCGCAGCCGGGGGATTTTTTCGGGCTGAGTTTGTCTTTGATTATTTTAGTTACTTCTTTAGGACGAAACACAATTGGGGTGTGTTGCTGGTGGCGGTTTACGGGATAGGACGGTAGCGCGAATGTGCTAGTAGCCTGGTTTGGCGTGAACACATTTTGTAGGTGAGCGGCAAATGTGGTGGCTCTGTCTTCATCACTACGGGCCCAGCCACCTGAGGAATTCCTTATCGGCAAAACGGTTTCAGTCGGTGGGCGAAGAGTTGAGTGGGCTCGCCACAGTGACTTTTGTTTTGTGCCTGTTGGTGTGAGTTGCTCTATGTATCGGCGCTGATCGTCGTCAGTAGGGTGGGCAGTATATGGCCGCTAGTGTAAGGAGAGTGTTGTCATCCAGCTGAATGTTGATAGATGTGGCCTGAAGATGATTTTCCGCAAATTCTTTGTAAAAGTGGTGCTTCATACGGTTCCTTATGAGTATGGCGGTGCCACCGTGTGCTTTTCCGTCGGGATGATTTGTACCGTAGAAATGGTAGTCTCTTATTTGAAAATTGTATTTGCTTGTGAGATGAATTTCCGAAAGAAGCATTACTTCGATATGCTTCTCATGTAGGAATTGAGCTAGCTCAAGTTTGCGCTGTGAAACGCCATTGGCGTTCCACGTAGCTATGCGTAACGTAGCCATTATTTATTTGATTGTTGGGCTACAAGCATTTGTATCAAAAGGTTTTGATTACGCATCATGTCTTGAATAATGGTCTTCATAAATGTCATAAATTCCATCATGCTCTGTTGTAAGGCTTGCATCATAGCTTCAGTTTTTGTTTCCTGCTGCGCAGCTGCGTTATAGTTTTGTTGTGTGTCTAATTTTGTGTGCACTTCAAGTGGAGTTCGGGAATTTTGGGTTGGAGGCGTCATACCTGATTTTAAAACGTTTGCAAATGTTGTCTTGTTAGTGTTGGATGTAGGCCAGGGAGCTAAACTTGCTGCTTTCGAGAAAATTACTTCAGGATTTGTCTCTGATGGTATCAGCGTAGCTTTTCCTTGGTGAGCCCGCGCCGTGTTTATTCTTTTGTGAAGACGGATTTTCAGCTCTTTGTAGATTGGACAGCCTCTGTAGTTTGCTGTGTGATTGCCCCCACAGTTATTGCATTTTTTCTCGCATGCATTTTTTTTTGTTAGTTTGACACTGTTTGGAGTCGTGGAGATTTTTGATATTGAACACGCTTTTGGCGTAAAATCCCTTTTCCTTTAGCGCCTCAGTTATCTCTTCGGGCGTAAAATCAGACTCAATGTCCTTCAGGACTACTTGCAGGCCCTTGCTGCTTTTAAGCTGGTAGGTGTAGAAGCCTATTTTTTGTGCGGTAAAATAGTTTGTGACTTTTCTGTAGTTGTCCTCCGTTTTCGTCTGAAGTTTGATTTCATTGATAGTACCTCTTATGAGCTTATGATAGCTATCTTTTCCAATAAGGCCAATCAAAGTATTTACAAAACCGCTTGTGCTTTTTTCGTGGATGTATATTGGCGGAGGTTTTGTTTTCTTCGGTTCGATATCAACGGATCCCAGCGGCACGTCCTCAGCGGTATCTATCAGGCAAATCTGTTGGTATTTGCAGGGGCTACATTTTTGATCAAGGTAGAGTTGTCGCGTGTATTTTTCGGCTTGTTTTCCAAATCTGAATTTTCCGGGCTGAGCTTTCGCTTTATTGTAGTGTAGCGGTCCATTCCAGTCTGCCAGGTCGACCCAGCTTTTTGTTTACGTTTTCGTTTTGTTTTGCTGGTAGTGCAGCAGTACCGTTTATTGCTTGCGGTTTTGCTTTCGCTGACTCAGTCAGAGCGTGAGCGGGTGCAGCCGATGACGAGGTAGAGCGGGTTGTCGGTCTATCTCCAGCTGTTTTTGTTGGAGGTAGCGGGGCTTCTGTCGGAGCTAAGAGAGCGGGAGAGCAGGAGCGCGCTCTTTCTTGATTTGTTGGTAGAAGAAGGTTTCTTGGGCTATGGGTTATTGACCGCTCTATGTCTGCGTATGGGGTTGTCGGTGAGACGTAGGAGAAGTACGCGTTGTTGCGTTGAATTGAGAGCCGGCATTCGTCTTGCTCGCGCTGACGCTGAGCGCGAGTGTCGTTCTGACTCATAGTTCTATAATTTAAGATAACAAATCACTATATATTTAAGCGATCTTGCATCGCATAGAGCGTCTCTTTCGCTTTCGCTTAATATCAAACATCAATTATGAATACCATCTCTGGTACGTAGATTTCATATGAATTGGAATTTTATTTAAAAAATTCGATATTGTCAATATTTTTATGAAGTAAATTTTGTGTTCACCTAAGCGTCTTTAGTCATGTATATCTATTAGCAATTATTTTAAATTTCATGTTGCTAGTTAATTAACGCTAATTAATATGAAATATTTTTTGATTATGATTGTCGATTTTAAAAACAATATAAGAACTTATTTTAAAAATATAACGAATTATTTAGATACGAACCTCTTATTCTTTGGTCCTTGATTTACGACATCCTTTGTTCTAATTTTACATCCGCGCAGCTCCTGAAACTACATCGCAGGTCATCTAGCTTATTGGCTCCCAGAGTGTACATGAAATTAAAACAAAACCATTACAAGTTTATTGGTATTTGTAAACACAATGGGCATAAGTTTTAATTAGCATTAACGATGACGTGGCCAAGAATGGAACTGACTTAATATAAAATGGACCACGTCATCAATATATGAATACCATCTCTGGTACGTAGATTTCCTACGAATTGGAATTTTATATTAAATACGATATTGTCAATATTTTTATGAAGTAAATTTTGTGTTCACCTAAGCGTCTTTAGTCATGTATATCTATTAGCAATTATTTTAAATTTCATGTTGGTAGTTAATTACCGCTAATTAATATTAAATACTTTTTGATTTTGATTGTCGATTATCAAAACAACATTAGAACTTATTTTAAAAATATAACGAATTATTTAAATACGAATCTCTTATTCTTTGGTCCTTGATTTACGACATCCTTTGTTCTAATTTTACATCCGCGCAGCTCCTGAAACTACATCGCAGGTCATCTAGCTTATTGGCTCCCAGAGGGTACATGTAATTAAAACAAAACCATTACAAGTTTAGTTTTATTTGTAAACACAATGGGCATAAGTTTTAATTAGCATTAACGATGACGTGGCCAAGAATAGAACTGACTTAATATCAAATGGACCACGTCATCAATATATGAATCGTCTCTGGCACGTAGATTTCCTACGAATTGGAATTTTATATTAAATTCGATATTGTCAATATTTTTATAAAGTAAATTTTGTGTTCGCCTTATCATATTTAGTCATGTATTGCTATTAGCAAATGTTTTAAATTTCATGTTGCTAGTTAATTACCGCTAATTAATATTAAATATTTTTGATTTTGATTGTCGATTATCAAAACATTATAAGAACTTATTTTAAAAATATATCGAATTACTTAGATACAAACCTTTTATTCTATGGTCGTTGATTTATGACATCCTTTTCGCTGATTGTACATTCGGATAGCTCCTAATATTACATCGTAGGTCATCTGGCGTATTGGCTTTCAGAGGGAACTTATAATTGAATCTAAACCATTATAACTTTCACAATAGCATATTTTGTTATGTATATCTATTAGCAATTGTTATAAATTTTATATAGTAGTTAATAACCGCTAATTTTTTTTTTTTTTTTTTTGCTTTTTTTTTATTTATTGAATCTTCTTGTGTAAGAACTAACAATAAGTTTAAAAATCTTAACTATAACAAGTATTTTTTGAACAGTTGTATTATTTTTCCAACTGTTCTATGATTAAACGGCCCTAATAATTTATTCGCTGGGTTGGTAGGTCCTTTCGCCGGAGACGGGAACGGCTGCTGAGCTGGATTAGCCCTCGCGCTAGGTGGTTGGCGTGCGTGTAAAGCTTCCTATGGTATTTTTCCTTAAGTTCCGTGATTGCGTTGGTAACTGATGGGATATTTAAGTCTCTTTGGATGTTTTCACTCCGAACGTACCACGGTGCCCCAGTGATGGTTCTCAGAATCTTTGATTGTGCTCGCTGTATGATGTCAATATTGCTGTTGCTGGCATTGCCCCATAACTGTGAGCCATAGGTCCAGATAGGTTTCAATATAGAATTGTAGAGCAAGACCTTGTGATGTAGGCTGGGCGGAGAACCAGAGTTGATGAGCCAGTGTAAGTTGTTGGCTTTGAGTTTAAGTTGGGTTTTTTTGGCTTCAATGTGCCTGCGCCATGTGAGTCTTCTGTCAAGGTGTACTCCTAGGTACGCTACCTCATCTGCTTTCGGGAGTGGTATGTTGTTCAACAAGAGCGGAGGACAGTCTTGTCTGTTTAGCGTAAACGTCACGTGCTTGCATTTTTGCTCGTTTACTTTTATTCGCCAGTCAGAGAGCCACTACTCAATGTCGATGAGGTACAGTGCCAACTGTGCTGTAGCTTGGATAGGGGACCTTGAACGGCTAAGGATAGCTGTATCGTCGGCAAATGTGGATACCGTTAAGCGACTATTTGTAGAGATGTCGGCTGTATAGATGAGGTATAAGGTTGGCCCAAGAACGCTGCCTTAGGGGACTCCAGCCTCAATTGTATGATCAGTGGAAGTGGCAGTGTTGCACCGCACTGCAAACTTTCTGTCATAGAGGTAAGACTTTAGAAGTTTGTGTGTTCTTTCGGGTATGGATGTTTTAATTTTAAACATTAGGCCGTCGAGCCAGACTCTTTCGAATGCTTGGGATACGTCTAAAAATACTGCTGTACAGTATTCGCGATATTCAAATGCAGTTCTTATTTCCGTTGTAATACGATTCACCTGTTCAATGGTTCCATGGCTTTCGCGAAATCCAAATTGGTGGGCTGGGATTATATTGTGGTATATCAGATGTTGATTAAGTCGGATCAGCAGGCATTTTTCGAATAGTTTCGAAATACATGAGAGTAGACTTATTGGTCTGTAAGATGAAGCGACTGTGTGGTTCTTACCAGGCTTTGGAATCATTATGATAATCGACCTCTTCCATCGTTATGGAAAGTAACCAAGTTTGGTGATGGCATTAAAGAGCTTGATTATGTAGCGAACTGCAGAATGTGGCAGCTGGATGATCATTTCCGGTGTTATAAGGTCGCAGCCGGGGGATTTTTTCGGGCTGAGATTGTCTTTGATTATTTTAGTTACTTCTTTAGGATGAAACACAATTGGGGTGTGTTGCTGGTGGTGGTTTACGGGATAGGACGGTAGCGCGAATGTGCTAGTAGCCTGGTTTGGCGTGAACACATTTTGTAGGTGAGCGGCAAATGTGGTGGCTCTGTCTTCATCACTACGGGCCCAGCCACCTGAGGAATTCCTTATCGGCAAAACGGTTTCAGTCGGTGGGCGAAGAGTTGAGTGGGCTCGCCACAGTGACTTTTGTTTTGTGCCTGTTGGTGTGAGTTGCTCTATGTATCGGCGCTGATCGTCGTCAGTAGGGTGGGCAGTATATGGCCGCTAGTGTAAGGAGAGTGTTGTCATCCAGCTGAATGTTGATAGATGTGGCCTGAAGATGATTTTCCGCAAATTCTTTGTAAAAGTGGTGCTTCATACGGTTCCTTATGAGTATGGCGGTGCCACCGTGTGCTTTTCCGTCGGGATGATTTGTACCGTAGAAATGGTAGTCTCTTATTTGAAAATTGTATTTGCTTGTGAGATGAATTTCCGAAAGAAGCATTACTTCGATATGCTTCTCATGTAGGAATTGAGCTAGCTCAAGTTTGCGCTGTGAAACGCCATTGGCGTTCCACGTAGATATGCGTAACGTAGCCATTATTTATTTGATTGTTGGGCTACAAGCATTTGTATCAAAAGGTTTTGATTACGCATCATGTCTTGAATAATGGTCTTCATAAATGTCATAAATTCCATCATGCTCTGTTGTAAGGCTTGCATCATAGCTTCAGTTTTTGTTTCCTGCTGCGCAGCTGCGTTATAGTTTTGTTGTGTGTCTAATTTTGTGTGCACTTCAAGTGGAGTTCGGGAATTTTGGGTTGGAGGCGTCATACCTGATTTTAAAACGTTTGCAAATGTTGTCTTGTTAGTGTTGGATGTAGGCCAGGGAGCTAAACTTGCTGCTTTCGAGAAAATTACTTCAGGATTTGTCTCTGATGGTATCAGCGTAGCTTTTCCTTGGTGTGCCCGCGCCGTGTTCATTTTTTTGTGAAGACGGATTTTCAGCTCTTTGTAGATTGGACAGCCTCTGTAGTTTGCTGTGTGATTGCCCCCACAGTTATTGCATTTTTTCTCGCATGCATTTTTTTTTTGTTAGTTTGACACTGTTTGGAGTCGTGGAGATTTTTGATATTGAACACGCTTTTGGCGTAAAATCCCTTTTCCTTTAGCGCCTCAGTTATCTCTTCGGGCGTAAAATCAGACTCAATGTCCTTCAGGACTACTTGCAGGCCCTTGCTGCTTTTAAGCTGGTAGGTGTAGAAGCCTATTTTTTGTGCGGTAAAATAGTTTGTGACTTTTCTGTAGTTGTCCTCCGTTTTCGTCTGAAGTTTGATTTCATTGATAGTACCTCTTACGAGCTTATGATAGCTATCTTTTCCAATAAGGCCAATCAAAGTATTTACAAAACCGCTTGTGCTTTTTTCGTGGATGTATATTGGCGGAGGTTTTGTTTTCTTCGGTTCGATATCAACGGATCCCAGCGGCACGTCCTCAGCGGTATCTATCAGGCAAATCTGTTGGTATTTGCAGGGGCTACATTTTTGATCAAGGTAGAGTTGTCGCGTGTATTTTTCGGCTTGTTTTCCAAATCTGAATTTTCCGGGCTGAGCTTTCGCTTTATTGTAGTGTAGCGGTCCATTCCAGTCTGCCAGGTCGACCCAGCTTTTTTGTTTACGTTTTCGTTTTGTTTTGCTGGTAGTGCAGCAGTACCGTTTATTGCTTGCGGTTTTGCTTTCGCTGACTCAGTCAGAGCGTGAGCGGGTGCAGCCGATGACGAGGTAGAGCGGGCTGTCGGTCTATCTCCAGCTGTTTTTGTTGGAGGTAGCGGGGCTTCTGTCGGAGCTAAGAGAGCGGGAGAGCAGGAGCGCGCTCTTTCTTGATTTGTTGGTAAAGGAAGGTTTCTTGGGCTACGGGTTATTGACCGCTCTATGTCTGCGTATGGGGTTGTCGGTGAGACGTAGGAGAAGTACGCGTTGTTGCGTTGAATTGAGAGCCGGCGTTCGTCTTGCTCGCGCTGACGCTGAGCGCGAGTGTCGTTCTGACTCATAGTTCTATAATTTAAGATAACAAATCACTATATATTTAAGCGATCTTGCATCGCATAGAGCGTCTCTTTCGCTTTCGCTTAATATCAAACATCAATTATGAATACCATCTCTGGTACGTAGATTTCATATGAATTGGAATTTTATTTAAAAAATTCGATATTGTCAATATTTTTATGAAGTAAATTTTGTGTTCACCTAAGCGTCTTTAGTCATGTATATCTATTAGCAATTATTTTAAATTTCATGTTGCTAGTTAATTAACGCTAATTAATATGAAATATTTTTTGATTATGATTGTCGATTTTAAAAACAATATAAGAACTTATTTTAAAAATATAACGAATTATTTAGATACGAACCTCTTATTCTTTGGTCCTTGATTTACGACATCCTTTGTTCTAATTTTACATCCGCGCAGCTCCTGAAACTACATCGCAGGTCATCTAGCTTATTGGCTCCCAGAGTGTACATGAAATTAAAACAAAACCATTACAAGTTTATTGGTATTTGTAAACACAATGGGCATAAGTTTTAATTAGCATTAACGATGACGTGGCCAAGAATGGAACTGACTTAATATAAAATGGACCACGTCATCAATATATGAATACCATCTCTGGTACGTAGATTTCCTACGAATTGGAATTTTATATTAAATACGATATTGTCAATATTTTTATGAAGTAAATTTTGTGTTCACCTAAGCGTCTTTAGTCATGTATATCTATTAGCAATTATTTTAAATTTCATGTTGGTAGTTAATTACCGCTAATTAATATTAAATACTTTTTGATTTTGATTGTCGATTATCAAAACAACATTAGAACTTATTTTAAAAATATAACGAATTATTTAGATACGAATCTCTTATTCTTTGGTCCTTGATTTACGACATCCTTTGTTCTAATTTTACATCCGCGCAGCTCCTGAAACTACATCGAAGGTCATCTAGCTTATTGGCTCCCAGAGGGTACATGTAATTAAAACAAAACCATTACAAGTTTAGTTTTATTTGTAAACACAATGGGCATAAGTTTTAATTAGCATTAACGATGACGTGGCCAAGAATAGAACTGACTTAATATCAAATGGACCACGTCATCAATATATGAATCGTCTCTGGGACGTAGATTTCCTACGAATTGGAATTTTATATTAAATTCGATATTGTCAATATTTTTATAAAGTAAATTTTGTGTTCGCCTTATCATATTTAGTCATGTATTGCTATTAGCAAATGTTTTAAATTTCATGTTGCTAGTTAATTACCGCTAATTAATATTAAATATTTTTGATTTTGATTGTCGATTATCAAAACATTATAAGAACTTATTTTAAAAATATATCGAATTACTTAGATACAAACCTTTTATTCTATGGTCGTTGATTTATGACATCCTTTTCGCTGATTGTACATTCGGATAGCTCCTAATATTACATCGTAGGTCATCTGGCGTATTGGCTTTCAGAGGGAACTTATAATTGAATCTAAACCATTATAACTTTCACAATAGCATATTTTGTTATGTATATCTATTAGCAATTGTTATAAATTTTATATAGTAGTTAATAACCGCTATTTTTTTTTTTTTTTTTTTTGCTTTTTTTTTATTTATTGAATCTTCTTGTGTAAGAACTAACAATAAGTTTAAAAATCTTAACTATAACAAGTATTTTTTGAACAGTTGTATTATTTGTCCAACTGTTCTATGATTAAACGGCCCTAATAATTTATTCGCTGGGTTGGTAGGTCCTTTCGCCGGAGACGGGAACGGCTGCTGAGCTGGATTAGCCCTCGCGCTAGGTGGTTGGCGTGCGTGTAAAGCTTCCTATGGTATTTTTCCTTAAGTTCCGTGATTGCGTTGGTAACTGATGGGATATTTAAGTCTCTTTGGATGTTTTCACTCCGAACGTACCAAGGTGCCCCAGTGATGGTTCTCAGAATCTTTGATTGTGCTCGCTGTATGATGTCAATATTGCTATTGCTGGCATTGCCCCATAACTGTGAGCCATAGGTCCAGATAGGTTTCAATATAGAATTGTAGAGCAAGACCTTGTGATGTAGGCTGGGCGGAGAACCAGAGTTGATGAGCCAGTGTAAGTTGTTGGCTTTGAGTTTAAGTTGGGTTTTTTTGGCTTCAATGTGCCTGCGCCATGTGAGTCTTCTGTCAAGGTGTACTCCTAGGTACGCTACCTCATCTGCTTTCGGGAGTGGTATGTTGTTCAACAAGAGCGGAGGACAGTCTTGTCTGTTTAGCGTAAACGTCACGTGCTTGCATTTTTGCTCGTTTACTTTTATTCGCCAGTCAGAGAGCCACTACTCAATGTCGATGAGGTACAGTGCCAACTGTGCTGTAGCTTGGATAGGGGACCTTGAACGGCTAAGGATAGCTGTATCGTCGGCAAATGTGGATACCGTTAAGCGACTATTTGTAGAGATGTCGGCTGTATAGATGAGGTATAAGGTTGGCCCAAGAACGCTGCCTTAGGGGACTCCAGCCTCAATTGTATGATCAGTGGAAGTGGCAGTGTTGCACCGCACTGCAAACTTTCTGTCATAGAGGTAAGACTTTAGAAGTTTGTGTGTTCTTTCGGGTATGGATGTTTTAATTTTAAACATTAGGCCGTCGAGCCAGACTCTTTCGAATGCTTGGGATACGTCTAAAAATACTGCTGTACAGTATTCGCGATATTCAAATGCAGTTCTTATTTCCGTTGTAATACGATTCACCTGTTCAATGGTTCCATGGCTTTCGCGAAATCCAAATTGGTGGGCTGGGATTATATTGTGGTATATCAGATGTTGATTAAGTCGGATCAGCAGGCATTTTTCGAATAGTTTCGAAATACATGAGAGTAGACTTATTGGTCTGTAAGATGAAGCGACTGTGTGGTTCTTACCAGGCTTTGGAATCATTATGATAATCGACCTCTTCCATCGTTATGGAAAGTAACCAAGTTTGGTGATGGCATTAAAGAGCTTGATTATGTAGCGAACTGCAGAATGTGGCAGCTGGATGATCATTTCCGGTGTTATAAGGTCGCAGCCGGGGGATTTTTTCGGGCTGAGATTGTCTTTGATTATTTTAGTTACTTCTTTAGGATGAAACACAATTGGGGTGTGTTGCTGGTGGCGGTTTACGGGATAGGACGGTAGCGCGAATGTGCTAGTAGCCTGGTTTGGCGTGAACACATTTTGTAGGTGAGCGGCAAATGTGGTGGCTCTGTCTTCATCACTACGGGCCCAGCCACCTGAGGAATTCCTTATCGGCAAAACGGTTTCAGTCGGTGGGCGAAGAGTTGAGTGGGCTCGCCACAGTGACTTTTGTTTTGTGCCTGTTGGTGTGAGTTGCTCTATGTATCGGCGCTGATCGTCGTCAGTAGGGTGGGCAGTATATGGCCGCTAGTGTAAGGAGAGTGTTGTCATCCAGCTGAATGTTGATAGATGTGGCCTGAAGATGATTTTCCGCAAATTCTTTGTAAAAGTGGTGCTTCATACGGTTCCTTATGAGTATGGCGGTGCCACCGTGTGCTTTTCCGTCGGGATGATTTGTACCGTAGAAATGGTAGTCTCTTATTTGAAAATTGTATTTGCTTGTGAGATGAATTTCCGAAAGAAGCATTACTTCGATATGCTTCTCATGTAGGAATTGAGCTAGCTCAAGTTTGCGCTGTGAAACGCCATTGTCGTTCCACGTAGCTATGCGTAACGTAGCCATTATTTATTTGATTGTTGGGCTACAAGCATTTGTATCAAAAGGTTGTGGTGGTCTTCATAAATGTCATAAATTCCATCATGCACTGTTGTAAGGCTTGCATCATAGCTTCAGTTTTTGTTTCCTGCTGCGCAGCTGGGTTATAGTTTTGTTGTGTGTCTAATTTTGTATGCACTTCATGTGGAGTTCGGGAATTTTGGGTTGGTGGCGTCATACCTGATTTTAAAACGTTAGCAAATGTTGTCTTGTTAGTGTTGGATGTAGGCCAGGGAGCTAAACTTGCTGCTTTCGAGAAAATTACTTCAGGATTTGTCTCTGATGGTATCAGCGTAGCTGTTCCTTGGTGTGCCCGCGCCGTGTTTATTCTTTTGTGAAGACGGATTTTCAGCTCTTTGTAGATTGGACAGCCTCTGTAGTTTGCTGTGTGATTGCCCCCACAGTTATTGCATTTTTTCTCGCATGCATTTTTTTTGTTAGTTTGACACTGTTTGGAGTCGTGGAGATCTCCACAGACTACGCACACCGGGCGAAGTGTACAATACGACCTCGTGTGGCCATACTCTTGGCAGTTTGTACATTGTACAGGAGCGTTACGTTTGTGCGGCTCTTCTACCGTGATCCTACGGTGCAGAAGGAGCTGGAGTTTGTAAATTGGGTGAACCTCGTTTTTTCTAGGAGGCTTGTTTTCTGGTTCAAGCTCAATCTTGAAGAGTGGTTGGGGCTGCCTGTTTCTGTTTTTGATATTGAACACGCTTTTGGCGTAAAATCCCTTTTCCTTTAGCGCCTCAGTTATCTCTTCGGGCGTAACATCAGACTCAATGCCCTTCAGGACTACTTGCAGGCCCTTGCTGCTTTTAAGCTGGTAGGTGTAGAAGCCTATTTTTTGTTCGGTAAAATAGTTTGTGACTTTTCTGTAGTTGTCCTCCGTTTTCGTCTGAAGTTTGATTTCATTGATAGTACCTCTTACGAGCTTATGTATTTACAAAACCGCTTGTGCTCTTCTCGTGGATGTATATTGGCGGAGGTTTTGTTTTCTTCGGTTCGATATCAACGGATCCCAGCGGCACGTCCTCATCGGTATCTACCAGGCAAATCTGTTGGTATTTGCAGGGGCTACATTTTTGATCAAGGTAGAGTTGTCGCGTGTATTTTTCGGCTTGTTTTCCAAATCTGAATTTTCCGGGCTGAGCTTTGGCTTTATTGTAATGTAGCGGTCCATTCCAGTCTGCCAGGTCGACTCAGCTTTTTTGTTTACGTTTTCGTTTTGTTTTGCTGGTAGTGCAGCAGTACCGTTTATTGCTTGCGGTTTTGCTTTCGCTGACTCAGTCAGAGAGTGAGCGGGTGCAGCCGATGACGAGGTAGAGCGGGCTGTCGGTCTATCTCCAGCTGTTGTTGTTGGAGGTAGCGGCGCTTCTGTCGGAGCTAAGAGAGCGGGAGAGCAGGAGCGCGCTCTTTCTTGATTTGTTGGTAGAAGAAGGTTTCTTGGGCTATGGGTTATTGACCGCTCGATGTCTGCGTATGGGGTTGTCGGTGAGACGTAGGAGAAGTACGCGTTGTTGCGTTGAATTGAGAGCCGGCGTTCGTCTTGCTCGCGCTGACGCTGAGCGCGAGTGTCGTTCTGACTCATAGTTCTATAATTTAAGATAACAAATCACTATATATTTAAGCGATCTTGCATCGCATAGAGCGTCTCTTTCGCTTTCGCTTAATATCAAACATCAATTATGAATACCATCTCTGGTACGTAGATTTCATATGAATTGGAATTTTATTTAAAAAATTCGATATTGTCAATATTTTTATGAAGTAAATTTTGTGTTCACCTAAGCGTCTTTAGTCATGTATATCTATTAGCAATTATTTTAAATTTCATGTTGCTAGTTAATTACCGCTAATTAATATGAAATATTTTTTGATTATGATTGTCGATTATAAAAACAATAGAAGAACTTATTTTAAAAATATAACGAATTATTTAGATACGAACCTCTTATTCTTTGGTCCTTGATTTACGACATCCTTTGTTCTAATTTTACATCCGCGCAGCTCCTGAAACTACATCGCAGGTCATCTAGCTTATTGGCTAGTTTTATTTGTAAACACAATGGGCATAAATTTTAATTAGCATCAACGATTACGTGGCCACGAATAGAACTGACTTAATATCAAATGGACCACGTCATCAATATGTGAATACCGTCTCTGGAACGTAGATTTCCTACGAATTGGAATTTATATTAAATTCGATATTGTCAATATTTTTATGAAGTAAATTTTGTGTTCACCTCAGCATCGTTAGTCATGTATATCCATTAGCAATTATTTTAAATTTCATGTTGCTAGTTAATTACCGCTAATTAATATTAAATACTTTTTGATTTTGATTGTCGATTATCAAAACAACATTAGAACTTATTTTAAAAATATAACGAATTATTTAGATACGAACCTCTTATTCTTTGGTCCTTGATTTACGACATCCTTTGTTCTAATTTTACATCCGCGCAGCTCCTGAAACTACATCGAAGGTCATCTAGCTTATTGTCTCCCAGAGGGTACATGTAATTTAAACAAAACCATTACAAGATTAGTTTTATTTGTAAACACAATGGGCATAAATTTTAATTAGCATCAACGATTACGTGGCCAAGAATAGAACTGACTTAATATCAAACATCAATTATGAATACCATCTCTGGTACGTAGATTTCCTATGAATTGGAATTTTTTTTAAAAAATTCGGTATTGTCAATATTTTTATGAAGTAAATTTTGTGTTCACCTCAGCATCGTTAGTCATGTATATCTATTAGCAATTATTTTAAATTTCATGTTGCTAGTTAATTACCGCTAATTAATATTAAATATTTTTTGATTTTGATCATCGATTGTCAAAACAACATAAGAACTTATTTTAAAAATATATCGAATTATTTAGATACAAACCTCTTATTCTATGGTCCTTGAATTACGACATTTTTTGTTCTGATTTTACATCCGCGCAGCTACTGAAACTACATCGCAGGTCATCTAGCTAATTGGCTCCCAGAGGGTACATGTAATTAAAACAAAACCATTACAAGTTTAATTTTATTTGTAAACACAATGGGCATAAGTTTTAATTAGCATTAACGATGACGTGGCCAAGAATAGAACTGACTTAATATCAAATGGACCACGTCATCAATATATGAATACCGTCTCTGGGACGTAGATTTCCTACGAATTGGAATTTTATATTAAATACGATATTGTCAATATTTTTATGAAGTAAATTTTGTGTTCACCTTATCATATTTAGTTATGTATATCTATTAGCAAATGTTTTAAATTTCATGTTTCTAGTTAATTACCGCTAATTAATATTAAATATTTTTTGATTTTGATTGTCGATTATCAAAACATTATAAGAACCTATTTTAAAAATATATCGAATTATTTAGGTACAAACCTTTTATTCTATGGTCCTTGATTTATGACATCGTTTTCGCTGATTGTACATTCGGATAGCTCCTAATATTACATCGTAGGTCATCTGGTGTATTGGCTTTCAGAGGGAACTTATAATTGAATCTAAACCATTATAACTTTCACAATAGCATATTTTGTTATGTATATCTATTAGCAATTGTTATAAATTTCATGTTGTAGTTAATAACCGCTAATTATTATTAAATATTTTTTGATTTGATTGTCTATTATCAAAACAACATAGGAACTTATTTTAAAAATATATCGAATTATTTAGATACAAACATCTTATTCTATGGTTCTTGATTTATGACATCCTATTCGCTGATTATACATTCGCATAGCTCCTAAAATTACATCGTAGGTTATCTAGCGTATTGGCTTCCAAAGGGAACTTATAATTGAAACTAAACCATTTTAACTTTCACTTTTTTTTTTTTGCTTTTTTTTTTATTTATTGAATCTTCTTGTGTAAGAACTAACAATAAGTTTAAAAATCTTAACTATAACAAGTATTTTTTGAACAGTTGTATTATTTTTCCAACTGCTCTATGATTAAACGGCCCTAATAATTTATTCGCTGGGTTGGTAGGTCCTTTCGCCGGAGACGGGAACGGCTGCTGAGCTGGATTAGCCCTCGCGCTAGGTGGTTGGCGTGCGTGTAAAGCTTCCTATGGTATTTTTCCTTACGTTCCGTGATTGCGTTGGTAACTGATGGGATATTTAAGTCTCTTTGGATGTTTTCACTCCGAACGTACCACGGTTCCCCAGTGATGGTTCTCAGAATCTTTGATTGTGCTCGCTGTATGATGTCAATATTGCTGTTGCTGGAATTGCCCCATAACTGTGAGCCATAGGTCCAGATAGGTTTCAATATAGAATTGTAGAGCAAGACCTTGTGATCTAGGCTGAGCGGAGAACCAGAGTTGATGAGCCAGTGTAAGTTGTTGGCTTTGAGTTTAAGTTGGGTTTTTTTGGCTTCAATGTGCCTGCGCCATGTGAGTCTTCTGTCAAGGTGTACTCCTAGGTACGCTACCTCATCTGCTTTCGGGAGTGGTATGTTGTTCAACAAGAGCGGAGGACAGTCTTGTCTGTTTAGCGTAAACGTCACGTGCTTGCATTTTTGCTCGTTTACTTTTATTCGCCACTCAGAGAGCCACTACTCAATGTCGATGAGGTACAGTGCCAACTGTGCTGTAGCTTGGATAGGGGACCTTGAACGGCTAAGGATAGCTGTATCGTCGGCAAATGTGGATACCGTTAAGCGACTATTTGTAGAGATGTCGGTTGTATAGATGAGGTATAAGGTTGGCCCAAGAACGCTGCCTTCGGGGACTCCAGCCTCAATTGTATGATCAGTGGAAGTGGCAGTGTTGCACCGCACTGCAAACTTTCTGTCATAGAGGTAAGACTTTAGAAGTTTGTGTGTGCTTTCGGGTATGGATGTTTTAATTTTAAACATTAGGCCGTCGAGCCAGACTCTTTCGAATGCTTGGGATACGTCTAAAAATACTGCTGTACAGTATTCGCGATATTCAAATGTAGTTCTTATTTCCGTTGTAATACGATTCACCTGTTCAATGGTTCCATGGCTTTCGCGAAATCCAAATTGGTGGGCTGGGATTATATTATGGTATATCAGATGTTGATTAAGTCGGATCAGCAGGCATTTTTCGAATAGTTTCGAAATACATGAGAGTAGACTTATTGGTCTGTAAGATGAAGCGACTGTGTGGTTCTTACCAGGCTTTGGAATCATTATGATAATCGACCTCTTCCATCGTTGTGGAAAGTAACCAAGTTTGGTGATGGCATTAAAGAGCTTGATTATGTAGCGAACTGCAGAATGTGGCAGCTGGATGATCATTTCCGGTGTTATAAGGTCGCAGCCGGGGGATTTTTTCGGGCTGAGATTGTCTTTGATTATTTTAGTTACTTCTTTAGGATGAAACACAATTGGGGTGTGTTGCTGGTGGCGGTTTACGGGATAGGACGGTAGCGCGAATGTGCTAGTAGCCTGGTTTGGCGTGAACACATTTTGTAGGTGAGCGGCAAATGTGGTGGCTCTGTCTTCATCACTACGGGCCCAGCCACCTGAGGAATTCCTTATCGGCAAAACGGTTTCAGTCGGTGGGCGAAGAGTTGAGTGGGCTCGCCACAGTGACTTTTGTTTTGTGCCTGTTGGTGTGAGTTGCTCTATGTATCGGCGCTGATCGTCGTCAGTAGGGTGGGCAGTATATGGCCGCTAGTGTAAGGAGAGTGTTGTCATCCAGCTGAATGTTGATAGATGTGGCCTGAAGATGATTTTCCGCAAATTCTTTGTAAAAGTGGTGCTTCATACGGTTCCTTATGAGTATGGCGGTGCCAACGTGTGCTTTTCCGTCGGGATGATTTGTACCGTAGAAATGGTAGTCTCTTATTTGAAAATTGTATTTGCTTGTGAGATGAATTTCCGAAAGAAGCATTACTTCGATATGCTTCTCATGTAGGAATTGAGCTAGCTCAAGTTTGCGCTGTGAAACGCCATGGGCGTTCCACGTAGCTATGCGTAACGTAGCCATTATTTATTTGATTGTTGGGCTACAAGCATTTGTATCAAAAGGTTTTGATTACGCATCATGTCTTGAATAATGGTCTTCATAAATGTCATAAATTCCATCATGCTCTGTTGTAAGGCTTGCATCATAGCTTCAGTTTTTGTTTCCTGCTGCGCAGCTGGGTTATAGTTTTGTTGTGTGTCTAATTTTGTGTGCACTTCAAGTGGAGTTCGGGAATTTTGGGTTGGAGGCGTCATACCTGATTTTAAAACGTTTGCAAATGTTGTCTTGTTAGTGTTGGATGTAGGCCAGGGAGCTAAACTTGCTGCTTTCGAGAAAATTATTTCAGGATTTGTCTCTGATGGTATCAGCGTAGCTGTTCCTTGGTGTGCCCGCGCCGTGTTCATTTTTTTGTGAAGACGGATTTTCAGCTCTTTGTAGATTGGACAGCCTCTGTAGTTTGCTGTGTGATTGCCCCCACAGTTATTGCATTTTTTCTCGCATGCATTTTTTTTTGTTAGTTTGACACTGTTTGGAGTCGTGGAGATTTTTGATATTGAACACGCTTTTGGCGTAAAATCCCTTTTCCTTTAGCGCCTCAGTTATCTCTTCGGGCGTAAAATCAGACTCAATGTCCTTCAGGACTACTTGCAGGCCCTTGCTGCTTTTAAGCTGGTAGGTGTAGAAGCCTATTTTTTGTGCGGTAAAATAGTTTGTGACTTTTCTGTAGTTGTCCTCCGTTTTCGTCTGAAGTTTGATTTCATTGATAGTACCTCTTACGAGCTTATGATAGCTATCTTTTCCAATAAGGCCAATCAAAGTATTTACAAAACCGCTTGTGCTTTTTTCGTGGATGTATATTGGCGGAGGTTTTGTTTTCTTCGGTTCGATATCAACGGATCCCAGCGGCACGTCCTCAGCGGTATCTATCAGGCAAATCTGTTGGTATTTGCAGGGGCTACATTTTTGATCAAGGTAGAGTTGTCGCGTGTATTTTTCGGCTTGTTTTCCAAATCTGAATTTTCCGGGCTGAGCTTTCGCTTTATTGTAGTGTAGCGGTCCATTCCAGTCTGCCAGGTCGACCCAGCTTTTTTGTTTACGTTTTCGTTTTGTTTTGCTGGTAGTGCAGCAGTACCGTTTATTGCTTGCGGTTTTGCTTTCGCTGACTCAGTCAGAGCGTGAGCGGGTGCAGCCGATGACGAGGTAGAGCGGGTTGTCGGTCTATCTCCAGCTGTTTTTGTTGGAGGTAGCGGCGCTTCTGTCGGAGCTAAGAGAGCGGGAGAGCAGGAGCGCGCTCTTTCTTGATTTGTTGGTAGAAGAAGGTTTCTTGGGCTATGGGTTATTGACCGCTCGATGTCTGCGTATGGGGTTGTCGGTGAGACGTAGGAGAAGTACGCGTTGTTGCGTTGAATTGAGAGCCGGCGTTCGTCTTGCTCGCGCTGACGCTGAGCGCGAGTGTCGTTCTGACTCATAGTTCTATAATTTAAGATAACAAATCACTATATATTTAAGCGATCTTGCATCGCATAGAGCGTCTCTTTCGCTTTCGCTTAATATCAAACATCAATTATGAATACCATCTCTGGTACGTAGATTTCATATGAATTGGAATTTTATTTAAAAAATTCGATATTGTCAATATTTTTATGAAGTAAATTTTGTGTTCACCTAAGCGTCTTTAGTCATGTATATCTATTAGCAATTATTTTAAATTTCATGTTGCTAGTTAATTAACGCTAATTAATATGAAATATTTTTTGATTATGATTGTCGATTTTAAAACAATATAAGAACTTATTTTAAAAATATAACGAATTATTTAGATACGAACCTCTTATTCTTTGGTCCTTGATTTACGACATCCTTTGTTCTAATTTTACATCCGCGCAGCTCCTGAAACTACATCGCAGGTCATCTAGCTTATTGGCTCCCAGAGTGTACATGAAATTAAAACAAAACCATTACAAGTTTATTGGTATTTGTAAACACAATGGGCATAAGTTTTAATTAGCATTAACGATGACGTGGCCAAGAATGGAACTGACTTAATATAAAATGGACCACGTCATCAATATATGAATACCATCTCTGGTACGTAGATTTCCTACGAATTGGAATTTTATATTAAATACGATATTGTCAATATTTTTATGAAGTAAATTTTGTGTTCACCTAAGCGTCTTTAGTCATGTATATCTATTAGCAATTATTTTAAATTTCATGTTGGTAGTTAATTACCGCTAATTAATATTAAATACTTTTTGATTTTGATTGTCGATTATCAAAACAACATTAGAACTTATTTTAAAAATATAACGAATTATTTAGATACGAATCTCTTATTCTTTGGTCCTTGATTTACGACATCCTTTGTTCTAATTTTACATCCGCGCAGCTCCTGAAACTACATCGCAGGTCATCTAGCTTATTGGCTCCCAGAGGGTACATGTAATTAAAACAAAACCATTACAAGTTTAGTTTTATTTGTAAACACAATGGGCATACGTTTTAATTAGCATTAACGATGACGTGGCCAAGAATAGAACTGACTTAATATCAAATGGACCACGTCATCAATATATGAATCGTCTCTGGGACGTAGATTTCCTACGAATTGGAATTTTATATTAAATTCGATATTGTCAATATTTTTATAAAGTAAATTTTGTGTTCGCCTTATCATATTTAGTCATGTATTGCTATTAGCAAATGTTTTAAATTTCATGTTGCTAGTTAATTACCGCTAATTAATATTAAATATTTTTGATTTTGATTGTCGATTATCAAAACATTATAAGAACTTATTTTAAAAATATATCGAATTACTTAGATACAAACCTTTTATTCTATGGTCGTTGATTTATGACATCCTTTTCGCTGATTGTACATTCGGATAGCTCCTAATATTACATCGTAGGTCATCTGGCGTATTGGCTTTCAGAGGGAACTTATAATTGAATCTAAACCATTATAACTTTCACAATAGCATATTTTTTTTATGTATATCTATTAGCAATTGTTATAAATTTCATATAGTAGTTAATAACCGCTAATTTTTTTTTTTTTTTTTTTTTGCTTTTTTTTTTATTTATTGAATCTTCTTGTGTAAGAACTAACAATAAGTTTAAAAATCTTAACTATAACAAGTATTTTTTGAACAGTTGTATTATTTTTCCAACTGTTCTATGATTAAACGGCCCTAATAATTTATTCGCTGGGTTGGTAGGTCCTTTCGCCGGAGACGGGAACGGCTGCTGAGCTGGATTAGCCCTCGCGCTAGGTGGTTGGCGTGCGTGTAAAGCTTCCTATGGTATTTTTCCTTAAGTTCCGTGATTGCGTTGGTAACTGATGGGATATTTAAGTCTCTTTGGATGTTTTCACTCCGAACGTACCACGGTGCCCCAGTGATGGTTCTCAGAATCTTTGATTGTGCTCGCTGTATGATGTCAATATTGCTGTTGCTGGCATTGCCCCATAACTGTGAGCCATAGGTCCAGATAGGTTTCAATATAGAATTGTAGAGCAAGACCTTGTGATGTAGGCTGGGCGGAGAACCAGAGTTGATGAGCCAGTGTAAGTTGTTGGCTTTGAGTTTAAGTTGGGTTTTTTTGGCTTCAATGTGCCTGCGCCATGTGAGTCTTCTGTCAAGGTGTACTCCTAGGTACGCTACCTCATCTGCTTTCGGGAGTGGTATGTTGTTCAACAAGAGCGGAGGACAGTCTTGTCTGTTTAGCGTAAACGTCACGTGCTTGCATTTTTGCTCGTTTACTTTTATTCGCCAGTCAGAGAGCCACTACTCAATGTCGATGAGGTACAGTGCCAACTGTGCTGTAGCTTGGATAGGGGACCTTGAACGGCTAAGGATAGCTGTATCGTCGGCAAATGTGGATACCGTTAAGCGACTATTTGTAGAGATGTCGGCTGTATAGATGAGGTATAAGGTTGGCCCAAGAACGCTGCCTTAGGGGACTCCAGCCTCAATTGTATGATCAGTGGAAGTGGCAGTGTTGCACCGCACTGCAAACTTTCTGTCATAGAGGTAAGACTTTAGAAGTTTGTGTGTTCTTTCGGGTATGGATGTTTTAATTTTAAACATTAGGCCGTCGAGCCAGACTCTTTCGAATGCTTGGGATACGTATAAAAATACTGCTGTACAGTATTCGCGATATTCAAATGCAGTTCTTATTTCCGTTGTAATACGATTCACCTGTTCAATGGTTCCATGGCTTTCGCGAAATCCAAATTGGTGGGCTGGGATTATATTGTGGTATATCAGATGTTGATTAAGTCGGATCAGCAGGCATTTTTCGAATAGTTTCGAAATACATGAGAGTAGACTTATTGGTCTGTAAGATGAAGCGACTGTGTGGTTCTTACCAGGCTTTGGAATCATTATGATAATCGACCTCTTCCATCGTTGTGGAAAGTAACCAAGTTTGGTGATGGCATTAAAGAGCTTGATTATGTAGCGAACTGCAGAATGTGGCAGCTGGATGATCATTTCCGGTGTTATAAGGTCGCAGCCGGCGGATTTTTTCGGGCTGAGATTGTCTTTGATTATTTTAGTTACTTCTTTAGGATGAAACACAATTGGGGTGTGTTGCTGGTGGCGGTTTACGGGATAGGACGGTAGCGCGAATGTGCTAGTAGCCTGGTTTGGCGTGAACACATTTTGTAGGTGAGCGGCAAATGTGGTGGCTCTGTCTTCATCACTACGGGCCCAGCCACCTGAGGAATTCCTTATCGGCAAAACGGTTTCAGTCGGTGGGCGAAGAGTTGAGTGGGCTCGCCACAGTGACTTTTGTTTTGTGCCTGTTGGTGTGAGTTGCTCTATGTATCGGCGCTGATCGTCGTCAGTAGGGTGGGCAGTATATGGCCGCTAGTGTAAGGAGAGTGTTGTCATCCAGCTGAATGTTGATAGATGTGGCCTGAAGATGATTTTCCGCAAATTCTTTGTAAAAGTGGTGCTTCATACGGTTCCTTATGAGTATGGCGGTGCCACCGTGTGCTTTTCCGTCGGGATGATTTGTACCGTAGAAATGGTAGTCTCTTATTTGAAAATTGTATTTGCTTGTGAGATGAATTTCCGAAAGAAGCATTACTTCGATATGCTTCTCATGTAGGAATTGAGCTAGCTCAAGTTTGCGCTGTGAAACGCCATTGGCGTTCCACGTAGCTATGCGTAACGTAGCCATTATTTATTTGATTGTTGGGCTACAAGCATTTGTATCAAAAGGTTGTGGTGGTCTTCATAAATGTCATAAATTCCATCATGCACTGTTGTAAGGCTTGCATCATAGCTTCAGTTTTTGTTTCCTGCTGCGCAGCTGGGTTATAGTTTTGTTGTGTGTCTAATTTTGTATGCACTTCATGTGGAGTTCGGGAATTTTGGGTTGGTGGCGTCATACCTGATTTTAAAACGTTAGCAAATGTTGTCTTGTTAGTGTTGGATGTAGGCCAGGGAGCTAAACTTGCTGCTTTCGAGAAAATTACTTCAGGATTTGTCTCTGATGGTATCAGCGTAGCTGTTCCTTGGTGTGCCCGCGCCGTGTTTATTCTTTTGTGAAGACGGATTTTCAGCTCTTTGTAGATTGGACAGCCTCTGTAGTTTGCTGTGTGATTGCCCCCACAGTTATTGCATTTTTTCTCGCATGCATTTTTTTTGTTAGTTTGACACTGTTTGGAGTCGTGGAGATTTTTGATATTGAACACGCTTTTGGCGTTAAATCCCTTTTCCTTTAGCGCCTCAGTTATCTCTTCGGGCGTAAAATCAGACTCAATGTCCTTCAGGACTACTTGCAGGCCCTTGCTGCTTTTAAGCTGGTAGGTGTAGAAGCCTATTTTTTGTGCGGTAAAATAGTTTGTGACTTTTCTGTAGTTGTCCTCCGTTTTCGTCTGAAGTTTGATTTCATTGATAGTACCTCTTACGAGCTTATGATAGCTATCCTTTCCAATAAGGCCAATCAAAGTATTTACAAAACCGCTTGTGCTTTTTTCGTGGATGCAGGGGCTACATTTTTGATCAAGGTAGAGTTGTCGCGTGTATTTTTCGGCTTGTTTTCCAAATCTGAATTTTCCGGGCTGAGCTTTCGCTTTATTGTAGTGTAGCGGTCCATTCCAGTCTGCCAGGTCGACCCAGCTTTTTTGTTTACGTTTTCGTTTTGTTTTGCTGGTAGTGCAGCAGTACCGTTTATTGCTTGCGGTTTTGCTTTCGCTGACTCAGTCAGAGCGTGAGCGGGTGCAGCCGATGACGAGGTAGAGCGGGTTGTCGGTCTATCTCCAGCTGTTTTTGTTGGAGGTAGCGGGGCCTCTGTCGGAGCTAAGAGAGCGGGAGAGCAGGAGCGCGCTCTTTCTTGATTTGTTGGTAGAAGAAGGTTTCTTGGGCTATGGGTTATTGACCACTCTATGTCTGCGTATGGGGTTGTCGGTGAGACGTAGGAGAAGTACGCGTTGTTGCGTTGAATTGAGAGCCGGCGTTCGTCTTGCTCGCGCTGACGCTGAGCGCGAGTGTCGTTCTGACTCATAGTTCTATAATTTAAGATAACAAATCACTATATATTTAAGCGATCTTGCATCGCATAGAGCGTCTCTTTCGCTTTCGCTTAATATCAAACATCAATTATGAATACCATCTCTGGTACGTAGATTTCATATGAATTGGAATTTTATTTAAAAAATTCGATATTGTCAATATTTTTATGAAGTAAATTTTGTGTTCACCTAAGCGTCTTTAGTCATGTATATCTATTAGCAATTATTTTAAATTTCATGTTGCTAGTTAATTACCGCTAATTAATATGAAATATTTTTTGATTATGATTGTCGATTTTAAAAACAATATAAGAACTTATTTTAAAAATATAACGAATTATTTAGATACGAACCTCTTATTCTTTGGTCCTTGATTTACGACATCCTTTGTTCTAATTTTACATCCGCGCAGCTCCTGAAACTACATCGCAGGTCATCTAGCTTATTGGCTCCCAGAGTGTACATGAAATTAAAACAAAACCATTACAAGTTTATTGGTATTTGTAAACACAATGGGCATAAGTTTTAATTAGCATTAACGATGACGTGGCCAAGAATAGAACTGACTTAATATCAAATGGACCACGTCATCAATATATGAATCGTCTCTGGGACGTAGATTTCCTACGAATTGGAATTTTATATTAAATTCGATATTGTCAATATTTTTATAAAGTAAATTTTGTGTTCGCCTTATCATATTTAGTCATGTATTGCTATTAGCAAATGTTTTAAATTTCATGTTGCTAGTTAATTACCGCTAATTAATATTAAATATTTTTTGATTTTGATTGTCGATTATCAAAACATTATAAGAACTTATTTTAAAAATATATCGAATTACTTAGATACAAACCTTTTATTCTATGGTCGTTGATTTATGACATCCTTTTCGCTGATTGTACATTCGGATAGCTCCTAATATTACATCGTAGGTCATCTGGCGTATTGGCTTTCAGAGGGAACTTATAATTGAATCTAAACCATTATAACTTTCACAATAGCATATTTTGTTATGTATATCTATTAGCAATTGTTATAAATTTCATGTTGTAGTTAATAACCGCTAATTATTATTAAATATTTTTTGATTTGATTGTCTATTATCAAAACAACATAGGAACTTATTTTAAAAATATTATTCTATGGTTCTTGATTTATGACATCCTATTCGCTGATTATACATTCGCATAGCTCCTAAAATTACATCGTAGGTTATCTAGCGTATTGGCTTCCAAAGGGAACTTATAATTGAAACTAAACCATTTTAACTTTCACTTTTTTTTTTTTTGCTTTTTTTTTTATTTATTGAATCTTCTTGTGTAAGAACTAACAATAAGTTTAAAAATCTTAACTATAACAAGTATTTTTTGAACAGTTGTATTATTTTTCCAACTGCTCTATGATTAAACGGCCCTAATAATTTATTCGCTGGGTTGGTAGGTCCTTTCGCCGGAGACGGGAACGGCTGCTGAGCTGGATTAGCCCTCGCGCTAGGTGGTTGGCGTGCGTGTAAAGCTTCCTATGGTATTTTTCCTTAAGTTCCGTGATTGCGTTGGTAACTGATGGGATATTTAAGTCTCTTTGGATGTTTTCACTCCGAACGTACCACGGTGCCCCAGTGATGGTTCTCAGAATCTTTGATTGTGCTCGCTGTATGATCTCAATATTGCTGTTGCTGGCATTGCCCCATAACTGTGAGCCATAGGTCCAGATAGGTTTCAATATAGAATTGTAGAGCAAGACCTTGTGATGTAGGCTGGGCGGAGAACCAGAGTTGATGAGCCAGTGTAAGTTGTTGGCTTTGAGTTTAAGTTGGGTTTTTTTGGCTTCAATGTGCCTGCGCCATGTGAGTCTTCTGTCAAGGTGTACTCCTAGGTACGCTACCTCATCTGCTTTCGGGAGTGGTATGTTGTTCAACAAGAGCGGAGGACAGTCTTGTCTGTTTAGCGTAAACGTCACGTGCTTGCATTTTTGCTCGTTTACTTTTACTCGCCAGTCAGAGAGCCACTACTCAATGTCGATGAGGTACAGTGCCAACTGTGCTGTAGCTTGGATAGGGGACCTTGAACGGCTAAGGATAGCTGTATCGTCGGCAAATGTGGATACCGTTAAGCGACTATTTGTAGAGATGTCGGCTGTATAGATGAGGTATAAGGTTGGCCCAAGAACGCTGCCTTAGGGGACTCCAGCCTCAATTGTATGATCAGTGGAAGTGGCAGTGTTGCACCGCACTGCAAACTTTCTGTCATAGAGGTAAGACTTTAGAAGTTTGTGTGTTCTTTCGGGTATGGATGTTTTAATTTTAAACATTAGGCCGTCGAGCCAGACTCTTTCGAATGCTTGGGATACGTATAAAAATACTGCTGTACAGTATTCGCGATATTCAAATGCAGTTCTTATTTCCGTTGTAATACGATTCACCTGTTCAATGGTTCCATGGCTTTCGCGAAATCCAAATTGGTGGGCTGGGATTATATTGTGGTATATCAGATGTTGATTAAGTCGGATCAGCAGGCATTTTTCGAATAGTTTCGAAATACATGAGAGTAGACTTATTGGTCTGTAAGATGAAGCGACTGTGTGGTTCTTACCAGGCTTTGGAATCATTATGATAATCGACCTCTTCCATCGTTGTGGAAAGTAACCAAGTTTGGTGATGGCATTAAAGAGCTTGATTATGTAGCGAACTGCAGAATGTGGCAGCTGGATGATCATTTCCGGTGTTATAAGGTCGCAGCCGGGGGATTTTTTCGGGCTGAGATTGTCTTTGATTATTTTAGTTACTTCTTTAGGATGAAACACAATTGGGGTGTGTTGCTGGTGGCGGTTTACGGGATAGGACGGTAGCGCGAATGTGCTAGTAGCCTGGTTTGGCGTGAACACATTTTGTAGGTGAGCGGCAAATGTGGTGGCTCTGTCTTCATCACTACGGGCCCAGCCACCTGAGGAATTCCTTATCGGCAAAACGGTTTCAGTCGGTGGGCGAAGAGTTGAGTGGGCTCGCCACAGTGACTTTTGTTTTGTGCCTGTTCGTGTGAGTTGCTCTATGTATCGGCGCTGATCGTCGTCAGTAGGGTGGGCAGTATATGGCCGCTAGTGTAAGGAGAGTGTTGTCATCCAGCTGAATGTTGATAGATGTGGCCTGAAGATGATTTTCCGCAAATTCTTTGTAAAAGTGGTGCTTCATACGGTTCCTTATGAGTATGGCGGTGCCACCGTGTGCTTTTCCGTCGGGATGATTTGTACCGTAGAAATGGTAGTCTCTTATTTGAAAATTGTATTTGCTTGTGAGATGAATTTCCGAAAGAAGCATTACTTCGATATGCTTCTCATGTAGGAATTGAGCTAGCTCAAGTTTGCGCTGTGAAACGCCATTGGCGTTCCACGTAGCTATGCGTAACGTAGCCATTATTTATTTGATTGTTGGGCTACAAGCATTTGTATCAAAAGGTTGTGGTGGTCTTCATAAATGTCATAAATTCCATCATGCACTGTTGTAAGGCTTGCATCATAGCTTCAGTTTTTGTTTCCTGCTGCGCAGCTGGGTTATAGTTTTGTTGTGTGTCTAATTTTGTATGCACTTCATGTGGAGTTCGGGAATTTTGGGTTGGTGGCGTCATACCTGATTTTAAAACGTTAGCAAATGTTGTCTTGTTAGTGTTGGATGTAGGCCAGGGAGCTAAACTTGCTGCTTTCGAGAAAATTACTTCAGGATTTGTCTCTGATGGTATCAGCGTAGCTGTTCCTTGGTGTGCCCGCGCCGTGTTTATTCTTTTGTGAAGACGGATTTTCAGCTCTTTGTAGATTGGACAGCCTCTGTAGTTTGCTGTGTGATTGCCCCCACAGTTATTGCATTTTTTCTCGCATGCATTTTTTTTGTTAGTTTGACACTGTTTGGAGTCGTGGAGATTTTTGATATTGAACACGCTTTTGGCGTTAAATCCCTTTTCCTTTAGCGCCTCAGTTATCTCTTCGGGCGTAAAATCAGACTCAATGTCCTTCAGGACTACTTGCAGGCCCTTGCTGCTTTTAAGCTGGTAGGTGTAGAAGCCTATTTTTTGTGCGGTAAAATAGTTTGTGACTTTTCTGTAGTTGTCCTCCGTTTTCGTCTGAAGTTTGATTTCATTGATAGTACCTCTTACGAGCTTATGATAGCTATCTTTTCCAATAAGGCCAATCAAAGTATTTACAAAACCGCTTGTGCTTTTTTCGTGGATGCAGGGGCTACATTTTTGATCAAGGTAGAGTTGTCGCGTGTATTTTTCGGCTTGTTTTCCAAATCTGAATTTTCCGGGCTGAGCTTTCGCTTTATTGTAGTGTAGCGGTCCATTCCAGTCTGCCAGGTCGACCCAGCTTTTTTGTTTACGTTTTCGTTTTGTTTTGCTGGTAGTGCAGCAGTACCGTTTATTGCTTGCGGTTTTGCTTTCGCTGACTCAGTCAGAGCGTGAGCGGGTGCAGCCGATGACGAGGTAGAGCGGGTTGTCGGTCTATCTCCAGCTGTTTTTGTTGGAGGTAGCGGGGCCTCTGTCGGAGCTAAGAGAGCGGGAGAGCAGGAGCGCGCTCTTTCTTGATTTGTTGGTAGAAGAAGGTTTCTTGGGCTATGGGTTATTGACCACTCGATGTCTGCGTATGGGGTTGTCGGTGAGAAGTAGGAGAAGTACGCGTTGTTGCGTTGAATTGAGAGCCGGCGTTCGTCTTGCTCGCGCTGACGCTGAGCGCGAGTGTCGTTCTGACTCATAGTTCTATAATTTAAGATAACAAATCACTATATATTTAAGCGATCTTGCATCGCATAGAGCGTCTCTTTCGCTTTCGCTTAATATCAAACATCAATTATGAATACCATCTCTGGTACGTAGATTTCATATGAATTGGAATTTTATTTAAAAAATTCGATATTGTCAATATTTTTATGAAGTAAATTTTGTGTTCACCTAAGCGTCTTTAGTCATGTATATCTATTAGCAATTATTTTAAATTTCATGTTGCTAGTTAATTACCGCTAATTAATATGAAATATTTTTTGATTATGATTGTCGATTATAAAAACAATAGAAGAACTTATTTTAAAAATATAACGAATTATTTAGATACGAACCTCTTATTCTTTGGTCCTTGATTTACGACATCCTTTGTTCTAATTTTACATCCGCGCAGCTCCTGAAACTACATCGCAGGTCATCTAGCTTATTGGCTCCCAGAGGGTACATGTAATTAAAACAAAACCATTACAAGATTAGTTTTATTTGTAAACACAATGGGTATAAGTTTTAATTAGCATCAACGATTACGTGGACAAGAATAGAACTGACTTAATATCAAATGGACCACGACATCAATATGTGAATACCGTCTCTGGAACGTAGATTTCCTACGAATTGGAATTTATATTAAATTCGATATTGTCAATATTTTTATGAAGTAAATTTTGTTTTCACCTCAGCATCGTTAGTCATGTATATCCATTAGCAATTATTTTAAATTTCATGTTGGTAGTTAATTACCGCTAATTAATATTAAATACTTTTTGATTTTGATTGTCGATTATCAAAACAACATTAGAACTTATTTTAAAAATATAACGAATTATTTAGATACGAACCTCTTATTCTTTGGTCCTTGATTTACGACATCCTTTGTTCTAATTTTACATCCGCGCAGCTCCTGAAACTACATCGAAGGTCATCTAGCTTATTGGCTCCCAGAGGGTACATGTAATTTAAACAAAACCATTACAAGATTAGTTTTATTTGTAAACACAATGGGCATAAATTTTAATTAGCATCAACGATTACGTGGCCACGAATAGAACTGACTTAATATCAAACATCAATTATGAATACCATCTCTGGTACGTAGATTTCCTATGAATTGGAATTTTTTTTAAAAAATTCGGTATTGTCAATATTTTTATGAAGTAAATTTTGTGTTCACCTCAGCATCGTTAGTCATGTATATCTATTAGCAATTATTTTAAATTTCATGTTGCTAGTTAATTACCGCTAATTAATATTAAATATTTTTTGATTTTGATCATCGATTGTCAAAACAACATAAGAACTTATTTTAAAAATATATCGAATTATTTAGATACAAACCTCTTATTCTATGGTCCTTGAATTACGACATTTTTTGTTCTGATTTTACATCCGCGCAGCTACTGAAACTACATCGCAGGTCATCTAGCTTATTGGCTCCCAGAGTGTACATGAAATTAAAACAAAACCATTACAAGTTTAGTGGTATTTGTAAACACAATGGGCATAAGTTTTAATTAGCATTAACGATGACGTGGCCAAGAATAGAACTGACTTAATATCAAATGGACCACGTCATCAATATATGTGGTACGTACATTTCCTACGAACTGGAATTTTGTGTTAAATTCGATATTGTTAATATTTTTATGAAGTAAATTTTATGTACACCTTAGCATGTTCATTCATGTATATCTATTAGCAATTGTTATAAATTTTATGTTGTAGTTAATAACCGCTAATTAATAATAAATATTTTTTGATTTTGATTGTTTATAATCAAAACAACATAAGAACATATTTTAAAAATATAACGAATTATTTAGATATAAACCTCTTATTCTATGGTCCTTGATTTATGACATCCTTTGCGCTGATTGTATCTATCTAGCGTATTGGTTTTCAGAGGGAACTTATAATTGAAACTAAACCATTATAACTTTCACAATAGCATATTTTGTTATGTATTATTGTTAGCAATTGTTATAAATTTCATGTTAACCACTAATTAATATTTAATATTTTTTGATTTCATTGTCTATTATCAAAACAACATAAGTACTTACTTATTTTAAAAATATAACGAATTATTTAGATACGAACCTCTTATTCCTTGGTCCTTGATTAACGACATCATTTGTGCTAATTTTACATCCAAGCAGCTCCTGAAACTACATCGCAGGTCATCTAGCTTATTGGCTCCCAGAGGCTACATTTAATTAAAACAAAACCATTACAAGTTCAGTGTTATTTGTAAACACAATGGGCATAAGTTTTAATTAGCATTAACGATGACGTGGCCAAGAATGGAACTGACTTAATATCAAATGGACCACGTCATTAATTCATGAATACCGTCTCTGGGACGTAGATTTCCTACGAATTGGAATTTTATATTAAATACGATATTGTCAATATTTTTATGAAGTAAATTTTGTGTTCACCTTAGCGGCATTAGTCATGTATATCTATTAGCAATTATTTTAAATTTCATGTTGCTAGTTAATTACCGCAAAAATTTTTACTTGCTAAATTTTCCATTTGCTTAGTTTAATTTCTAATTTAATTACTTATTCTCTCATTGTGTGTGTGTGCCATTCAGTTTGCAGCCTTTGGGATAATCTTTTGTCTCCCTGAAGTGTGTGTCTGTATGTGTGTGTGTGGAGTTTGCTGTTTGCATGTGTGTGAGTGGAGCTTGTCATTTATTTATTGTATGCCACATCGAGTCCTCGAGTTCAATATTGTCAATATTTTTATGAAGTACATTTTGTGTACACCTTAGCATATTTAGTAATATATATATATCTATTAGCAATTGTTATAAATTTGATGCTGTGGTTAATAACCGCTAATTAATTTTAAATATTTTTTGAGTTTGATTGCCGATTATCAAAACAACATAAGTACCTACTTATTTTAAAAATATAACGATAATATTAAATATTTTTTGAATTTGATTGTCGATTATCAAAACAACATAAGTACTTACTTATATAAAAAATATAACGAATAATTTAGATACGAACCTCTTATTCCTTGGTCCTTGATTAACGACATCATTTGTGCTAATTTTACATCCAATCAGCTCCTGAAACTACATCGCAGGTCATCTAGCTTATTGGCTCCCAGAGGGTACATGAAATTAAAACAAAACCATTACAAGTTTAGTGTTATTTGTAAACACAATGGGCATAAGTTTTAATTACCATTAACGATGACGTGGCCAAGAATGGAACTGACCTAATATGAAATGGACCACTTCATCAATATATGAATACCATCTCTGGTACGTAGATTTCCGACGAATTGGAATTTTATATTAAATACGATATTGTCAATATTTTTATGAAGTATATTTTGTGTTCACCTTAGCATATTTAGTCATGTATATCTATTAGCAATTATTTTAAATTTCATGTTGCTAGTTAATTACCGCTAATTATATGAAATGTTTTTGATTTTGATTGTCGATTATCAAAACCACATAAGAAATTATTTTAAAAATATAACGAGTTATTTAGATACGAACCTCTTATTCTATGGTCCTTGATTTACGACATCCTTTGTTCTAATTTTACATCCGCGCAGCTCCTGAAACTACATCGAAGGTCATCTAGCTTATTGGCTCCCAGAGGGTACATGAAATTAAAACAAAACCATTACAAGTTTAGTGTTATTTGTAAACACAATGGTCATAAGTTTTAATTAGCATTAACGATGAGGTGGCCAAGAATAGAACTGACTTAATATCAAACATCAATTATGAATACCATCTCTGGTACGTAGATATCCTATGAATTGGAATTTTATTTAAAAAATTCGATATTGTTAATATTTTTATGAAGTAAATTTTGTGTTCACCTCAGCATCGTTAGTCATGTATTAGCAAGTGTTTTAAATTTCATGTTGCTAGTTAATTACCGCTAATTAATATTAAATATTTTTTCATTTTGATCGTCGATTATCAAAACAACATAAGAACTTATTTTAAAAATATATCGAATTATTTAGATACAAACCTATTATTCTATGGTCCTTGATTTATGACATCCCATTCGCTGATTGTACATTCGCATAGCTCCTAAAATTACATCGTAGGTTATCTAGCGTATTGGCTTTCAGAGGGAACTTGTAATTGAAACTAAACCATTATAACTTTCACAATAGCATATTTTGTTATGTATATCAATTAGCAATTGTTATAAATTTCATGCTAATTAATATTAAATATTTTTTTATTTGATTGTCTATTATCAAAACAACATAAGTACTTACTTATTTTAAAAATATAACGAGTTATTTAGATACGAACCTCTTATTCTATGGTCCTTGATTTACGACATCATTTGTTCTAATGTTACATCCAAGCAGCTCCTGAAACTACATCGCAGGTCATCTAGCTTACTGGCTCCCAGAGGGTACATGTAATTAAAACAAAACCATTACAAGTTCAGTGTTATTTGTAAACACAATGGGCATAAGTTTTAATTAGCATTAACGATGACGTGGCCAAGAATGGAACTGACTTAATATAAAATGGACCACGTCATTAATTCATGAATACCGTCTCTGGGACGTAGATTTCCTACGAATTGGAATTTTATATTAAATACGATATTGTCAATATTTTTATGAAGTAAATTTTGTGTTCACCTAAGCGTCTTTAGTCATGTATATCTATTAGCAATTATTTTAAATTTCATGTTGCTAGTTAATTACCGCTAATTAATATGAAATATTTTTTGATTATGATTGTCGATTTTAAAAACAATATAAGAACTTATTTTAAAAATATAACGAATTATTTAGATACGAACCTCTTATTCTTTGGTCCTTGATTTACGACATCCTTTGTTCTAATTTTACATCCGCGCAGCTCCTGAAACTACATCGCAGGTCATCTAGCTTATTGGCTCCCAGAGTGTACATGAAATTAAAACAAAACCATTACAAGTTTATTGGTATTTGTAAACACAATGGGCATAAGTTTTAATTAGCATTAACGATGACGTGGCCAAGAATGGAACTGACTTAATATAAAATGGACCACGTCATCAATATATGAATACCATCTCTGGTACGTAGATTTCCTACGAATTGGAATTTATATTAAATACGATATTGTCAATATTTTTATGAAGTAAATTTTGTGTTCACCATAGCGTCTTTAGTCATGTATATCTATTAGCAATTATTTTAAATTTCATGTTGCTAGTTAATTACCGCTAATTAATATTAAATACTTTTTGATTGTCGATTATCAAAACAACATTAGAACTTATTTTAAAAATATAACGAATTATTTAGATACGAATCTCTTATTCTTTGGTCCTTGATTTACGACATCCTTTGTTCTAATTTTACATCCGCGCAGCTCCTGAAACTACATCGCAGGTCATCTAGCTTATTGGCTCCCAGAGGGTACATGTAATTAAAACAAAACCATTACAAGTTTAGTTTTATTTGTAAACACAATGGGCATAAGTTTTAATTAGCATTAACGATGACGTGGCCAAGAATAGAACTGACTTAATATCAAATGCACCACGTCATCAATATATGAATCGTCTCTGGGACGTAGATTTCCTACGAATTGGAATTTTATATTAAATTCGATATTGTCAATATTTTTATAAAGTAAATTTTGTGTTCGCCTTATCATATTTAGTCATGTATTGCTATTAGCAAATGTTTTAAATTTCATGTTGCTAGTTAATTACCGCTAATTAATATTAAATATTTTTTGATTTTGATTGTCGATTATCAAACATTATAAGAACTTATTTTAAAAATATATCGAATTACTTAGATACAAACCTTTTATTCTATGGTCGTTGATTTATAACATCCTTTTCGCTGATTGTACTTCGGATAGCTCCTAATATTACATCGTAGGTCATCTGGCGTATTGGCTTTCAGAGGGAACTTATAATTGAATCTAAACCATTATAACTTTCACAATAGCATATTTTGTTATGTATATCTATTAGCAATTGTTATAAATTTCATATAGTAGTTAATACCGCTAATTTTTTTTTTTTTTTTTTTTTTGCTTTTTTTTATTTATT